>NW_027675168.1:0-68422 GCF_904066995.2 Poecilia reticulata | reverse complement strand
TTGCAGGACCACTGTAATACACATTTAGCTGGAACCTCTCTACAATAATCTTTAATTGCTTGTACATGTTACTTATTTATGTTGTAAGAAATGCTAAAATGAAATATTCAAATTATGTGCATATATTTTACAATTATTTGAGATTATTGAATAACTTAAGTAATTGTTTTGTGCAGTTCCGCTAAGCATTTTTCATTTAAGGAAAAAGACTTAATAAAGTGAAAATATAGAAGTCTTAACGTTTTTAAAATTTCCATTCTAGACGCTTGAGAGGAATGATTGCCAGTGCACGCCGACGTCATCCAAAGGTAAGACTGATCTTTTATGTAGGTGTTCGGAGGGGTTGCAGTCGGCTCTTGTCCCAGGGACATTTTTTGGTAGTAATCGGTCTACATCTGGGACCCTCATGTCATGCAGTATTGTAGCCGCAATAAAACATCACATTTCTCCCATTTGTACCTGGAAGACGTCAGATGTAGATGAAGTCTCTGTGCAAGGTCGCAAGTTGGCGGAATATATTGCTCGAGAAAGACCCAGCATAGGCTCAAAGCCAGAGTTGTGCAAGTTGGTTCAAGATCAGACTATTTTTGGTGGAAAGTGGAATGTAGGAATTTGTGACATGGTGACATGTGTTTTTGACCAGGAGGGGGAACTCTTTGAACTATTACAAATGTATTTGATGAGAAATGGAATGTGTATCTTTGTCTTCATGATGCAACTACCTTGGTAATCCAGCATGGAGAGTACTTTGCTGTTGTAGACTTTGGAACACGGAATTCGGAGGGCTTAGCATCAGAATCTGGTACGCCTGTAGTGGTGTTTAACACAAGCTTACTTGATTTAATGGTTCATTTGAACAAACTTGGGGAATCCTTATATGCAACCGAATATGCAATCTATGCCATTTCTGTAAAAGAGATGTGCAGTAATATGGAAACATGCACAGCACTGACTGAAGACACACACTCTACAGATGCATGCCATGCTTCCAGTAGCCATGTTGCATCATTCAGTGGGTCATTTCATCAGGGTGAGGATCGCTTTACATATGGTGGACTTCAGTGTGCAGCCATTAGTCTTGTTGCTTTAACAAAGCACACACTGACAAGCGTTTTTTCGTGGAATATTGAGATATTGGACAATGTACTGACTGTAGGTGATGAGCTGTACACAGCTTTGCATGACGGCCATTTAATCAGTGGTGGACATGAGCTTCTTGCTATTCCAGACTTGCCTGAAAATATTCATGTTGATGGACAGCATTTTGAATGTTTTTATCATGCAGATTATGCTTCTGGAGATGTGGATATACTGGGAGGACAGTTAATAGAGGAGGGTGTGCTTACTACTCTCTGGGATGGATTGAGTAAGATGTGTGGAAAGTATGAAACCTGCTTTATGACAGTATGTGGCAGTACTTGTGCTCTCATCAGTAATAGTGGGCGTTATGCTATTGTAGACTCCCATGCACGTAACAATGAGGGCATGGTAGATGCACATGGTAAGAGCGTTGTTCTTTACTTTAACTGTATAGATGATGTCTTTGCATATCTTACAAGGCTTTCTGCTGAACTGAATGTCACTCGGAGGTTTTTTGAGATCAGTGGAGTTGATATTGTTAAGATGGACTCAATAAAAGTGTATCTGAACATTCAGCTGCTGTTCCAAGTAGCACTAGTCTGTTTGAAGGGAGCAATGGTGATATACAGGAGGATTCTTATGGAGGACATTCATTACAACTGCAAACATCAAACAGGGATGGTGATGATGATGATGTGGTTGTTACTGATGTCCAAAATAAGGAATTGTATTTTAACCCCATCTCTGAAGACATTGCACGGTCATTGTGTGGCAAGTTGAATGTAGAGTTTGAACGGGCACATTCTGTCTCTTGCGTGGTTGGTGAACTGGGTGTGACATGTATGACAGAAAAAATAGTAGGTGATGGAAACTGCTTTTTTAGAGCACTTAGTCAAGCTGTCAGTGGCAATCAGAAATTCATCGCAAAATTCGGCTTGCTGTCACAAACCAGTTAAAAAAGAATTTCCAAATGTATACAAGTATTCTCAGAAATGAGTATGTTCCATGTCAGAATATATTAGGACTTCAAGGATGCAATATGTTGGCAGTTGGGCAACTGAAGTAGAGATTCAAGCAGCAGCTGACTTTTTTGACATAAATATCTTTACTTATTGTAGTGATAAATGGCTTAAATATACATCTACAAACAGTTTGTGCAATCATGGTCTCTATTTGCAAAATATTAATGGTAATCATTATGAGAATGTTCTTTGTGTAAAGCAGCCCAAGTCACAAATATGTTATGGTTATTGCACAAATCAAGATGTTTCTGGGAAATGTAAAACTCGGAAAGCTATTGCAAAACAAAAAATCGCTCTTGTAGAGATGGTCAAAACTGAGAGTTTTGTGCAAGAGGAGTGTGTGGGTATTTGCAAGATGATCAAGAGACTTTGCTATTTACTCCCCTGTCTGAAGTTACTGCTAAAACTCTGTGCAACAAACTAAAAATAGACTTTGAAGAACACAATTTCCAACCAGTAAAATTGGGAGGGCCTTTAGGAAGTGTGTGTAAAACTAAAAATATTGTAAATGATGCCAACAGTTTTTTCAGAGCTATATCTCATGTACTCAGCGGTTCACAGAATAATCACCGTAAAATTAGACTTGCTGTAGTTTCATATATAACCAAGAATATAGAAGAATGTGAAGAGTTTCTGGAAGAGATTATGCTTCTGTGTCAGAATATGTTAACCAGTCACAGATGAAGTACTTGGGTCACTATGCTACCGAAATTGAGTTTAAATCTGCTGCAATCATGTTGGGATTGGACATTTATGTATTTAATGGCCCACAGTGGAGCAAATACAGTTCAAATAACAGTAATTTTACTCATAAAGCTCTGTATCTTCAAAACTGTAATAATCATTTTGATGCTGTTATGTGTGTAAAGCAGGCTAATAAAGACTGTTGCTTCGAACTTTGTAATCCAAATGGTTCATTACAGACAAAATCCATTCAAACAAGATCTTCCCAAGTACAGAAAGATACAAAACAAACTGTAACGAGCAATAAAAGAAATACAGTTTTTCTATGTATTTAAGACAAAAAAGGAATGGGAAGAAAATGATCAAATACAAAACTCAAATGACATATATGCAAAAAGTAAAATTTAAGCAGAATAACAAATACAAGACAAATTTTTTATACAAGGAAAAGAAGAAAAACTCGAGTAAACAAAATATGATGATGAGACTTATCGAAAAAAGGTTCAGCTGAGGACTATTAATAAATGTACTAAAGACGAATCTCATCGAGAGAAACTGAAGCGAATTGGCATTGCTAAATATAAGAAGGACGAATCTTATCGAGAAAAACTGAAGCGAATTGGCATTGCTAAATATAAGAAAGATGAATCTTATCGAGAAAAACAGAAGCAAATGAGCATTAAAAAGTATAATAAAAATGAATCTCGTAGACAAAAAGTAAAAGAATCAAGTAAAAAGCAATGCCTTTATCCAGGACATAAGTTGCACATAATATCAGATGTAAAGCTAAAAAGACAGGAGATTAAAGAAAAGTCAAAGGAGTTTGATTTTGTTGTTGCACAATTTTTGGAGAAGGTAAAAGAGGGGCCAAATTTTGTTTGTTGCGTTTGCTTTCGTCTGTTGTTCAAGCATCAGATATTGAATTGTCACAAAGACCAGTACAGAAAAACTAAAGAAATGTCTTTAATTGCAGATAAATGTATAAGTGACAATTATGTGCATAGGTGTGATGATGTGTGTGCATCTCCATGCACTCTTAATACCTGTCGAAATAGGCTGTATATCTGTTATTCTTGCCATTATAAAATGAGCAAAGGTCAAATACCCCCAGAAAGTTCATGTAATAATTTATCTGTTGATCCCATCCCACCTCAGTTGGCATGTTTGAATACTTTGGAGCAACACTTAATTGCTTTACATATACCATTTATGAAAATGCTGG
This sequence comes from Poecilia reticulata, assembly GCF_904066995.2. Lineage (NCBI taxonomy): Eukaryota > Metazoa > Chordata > Actinopteri > Cyprinodontiformes > Poeciliidae > Poecilia > Poecilia reticulata. The sequence continues at coordinate 64,414 of NW_027675168.1, read as the reverse complement.
CTTTGCCCAAAGGTGGACAAAATGGAGTGCATGGACCTGTTACATGTGTCCCTACAAATATAGTTGAAACTTGCAGCCTGTTGCCAAGAAGTAATATGGAAGGCTCTTTGTTACCTGTGAAGTTGAAGCGTAAATTGACATACAAAGGTCATTATGATTATCAGTATGTTGATACAATGCATGTCCAGGAAGCTCTTCGGTACTTGAAACATTGTAATTCTCATTATAAAGATGTAGAGTTCAATGAATCTTGGATCAATGAGTTTTCTCCAGAAGAAAATAGTTCTGTTTTAATAAAGAATGAAAGTGTTAAAGAAGATGAGGACATGTCCATAGATGAAAATGATGATGACCTTTTACATGACAGACAGCAACACTGCATGTTCCAGGACACTTGTCTTATGCCAGTAGATATAGGACAAGAAGCTTTGGATCAATATGTTGATAATGTGTTGAATATTGCACCAAGTGAAAATAATAACCCGGTTAAATTGCTTTCTGATTGTACAAATGAAGCAAAATGTTTCCCTGTTTTGTTTCCTTTGGGGTATAATACATACCATGAAAAGCGGCAATATCGTTTGACTTTAAGCCGCTACTTTAATAACAGACTTCTTCATGCTGATGGTAGATTTGCACGTAATGTAGAATACATCTTCTTTGCTCAATACATGTCAGAACTGGAGCAAGTTGTCTCCAAAGTGTCTATAGCATTGCGTAAAGGCACAAGTCCTACATTTCAAAATATGACTGAGGTATTAAAAAATAGGACTCTTTAAATAAGTTGTTACAGTTTGATGATGGGTATCGCTTCTTGAAACCCATTCGAGGCACACCTGCCTTCTGGCAGTCGGCTCAACGCGACTTGCTAGCTTGTGTTAGAATGTTAGGAAAACCCACATGGTTTGCCTCATTTTCTTCTGCTGATATGAGATGGAAAAATTTACTTTACAGCATTTTGAAGCAGGAAGGGCGAACGCAGACTTTGGAACAGTTGCAGTGGGCAGATAAGTGTGAATTGCTGCGTCAAAATCCTGTTACTGCTGCCAGAATGTTTGATTTTAGATGGCATGTTTTTGTTAAAGAAGTTTTAATGTCTCCTTCAAATCCAATTGGAAAAATTGAAGACTACTATTATCGTGTAGAATTCCAGCAGCGTGGTTCTCCCCATTGTCATTGCCTTTTTTGGATTTCTGGTGCTCCAATTCTGGACAAGAACACAGATGAAGAGGTTACTGCATTTATTGATAAGTATGTAACATGTGAAATTCCAACTGAAGAAGATCCATTGTTTGAAGTTGTTACATCTGTACAGCAGCATTCAAAACGACATTCAAAAACTTGTAAAAAGAAAAAAACTGTCTGTCGTTTCAATTTCCCACGGCCTGCATCTTGCCGAACCTTTATTTGTCGCGGTGAAAAATATCAAGATCCAGTGAAGACTTGCAAATGCAATTTGGATAAAACTGATAAGGCAGATTGTGAATGTCTTAGCAAGGACAAGAAAAGTTGGGAACAAATTGAGAGAGATAGAGCAACCGATATTTTAACTAGTGTAAAGAATGCCATCTCGGATGAGAACTGTACATATACTACTGTGGAAGAAATGTTTCAAGCTTTGGGGATAAGTCAAGGTTTATTTGAAACGGCATATAAGCGATCCAGTAGGAATACTCATGTCGTGTTGAAAAGACAAATTAATGAAGTCTGGATTAATCAATATAGCAGGCCGCTGTTAAAAGCTTGGAATGCAAATATTGATATCCAGTACTGTGTTGATGCATATGCATGCTGTGTTTATATAGTATCTTACATGTCCAAAAGTGAGCGTGAAATTGGCCTTCTGTTGGGAAATGCGCAGAGAGAAGCAGCTAAAGATGGTAATGTTAGTGCTAAAGAGGCTTTAAAGACACTCGGTAGTGTCTATTTACATAACCGGGATGTTTCTGCTCAAGAAGCCGTGTACCGACTGACTAACATGCATTTAAAGGAGTGCTCTCGGAAAGTTGTTTTTATTCCAACAGGTGATAATATTGTGAAAATGAGTTTACCCATCTCTGTTTTGAGAGAAAAAGCTTCTTCTCAGGATCTTACCCCAGAAGACATGTTTATGACCGGTATAGTTGACCGCTATAAGAATAGGCCGAATGAAGATGTGTTTTCTGATATGTGCCTGGCTACATTTGCTTCAGAGTATCGTGTTTTGTCAAAAAATGAGAAATGTAGAAATTCAGTAAAGTTGAACAATGGCTTTGGGATTGTTGTAAAAAGAACTCGGACAAAACCAGCAGTTGTTCGATATGCACGTTTCTCTGAAACAAACACCAGAAAGTTTTATCAAAGTATAATGCAGTTATTTCTGCCTTACCGCTTGATAGTGAACTTAAACCTGCACATTGTGAAACCTATGGTGACTTTTACAGGACTGGTGTTATTGGATTTGTTGATGGAACAAAACATTCTGTAAAGTCTGTTGTAGATTTGAATAGGAGTGAATTTGAGTTGGAATCTGATCATTTGAGGCTGTGGACAATGTTACTGGTGATGTAATGCTGGAGGATACATGGGCGAGTTGTGTCCTGAGGTTGAATTGGAACGCTTGGAGTGTGTGGAATTACGAAAAGAGAAACCAATAGAAAATGATGCTCAGGAACATATTCCTGATTTAAGTTCTAACCCTAAAGACATTTCAGTATTTGAGAAAAACAAATGAGTAGATCTGAAGGCCTTGCTTGATTAGATCTTTGAATGAAAAACAGTTTTCTGTTTTTTATCAAATCCGGCAGTGGTGTTTAATAAAGTTAATGGAAAAAATCCAGAACCATTGCACATATTTATACAGGGGGGCCGGTACAGGAAAAAGTCATTTAATTAAGGCAATTGAATATGAATCAAAACGGTTATTGTCCACTGTGTGTAGGTTTCCTGATAATACATGCGTATTACTGACAGCTCCCACTGGCATGCGGCGTATAATTTAGAAGCGACAACAATCACACCACTTTTCTATTGGAAAGGATGTACGCCTACCGTAACTCCTTTGGGCGAAGATAAACTAAATTCCTTGCGTGTCAAATATAGTGATCTTCAACTTCTTATTATAGATGAAATATCAATGGTCGATCACAATCTCTTATCATATGTTAACGGCCGATTGCGTCAGATTAAACAAACCACGAAAGTATATGGGGGTATCAGTATAATTACTGTCGGCGATGTCTATCAGCTCCCCCTGTTCGAGGTAAGCCGATATACGCTGAGGGTGTTGCCACAAAAATATGGTCAGAGTTATTTCAAATTGTAGAATTAACTGAAATTGTGAGGCAAAAAGATGCTGTATTTTCTCAACTGCTTAACAGGATGAGAACTCACTCCAAAAGTACACCAATGCTGGCGGATGATATAAACATTTTAAAACATTGTGAAACGGGTGAGGTTAGCTCAGCCTTGCACATATTTGCGACTAATAAACAAGTGAGCGAGCACAATATTCATCAATTATATCAGACTTGTCCTGAATTTGTTAGAATTGGGGCACAGGATTATGTAAATGATAAAAAAACGGAAAATTGAGGTTGTTAGAAGGGAGTCATGCAAAAGCTTCAAATACCTGCTTATCAGAAGTGTTGTTATTGGGCAAAGGAGCACGTGTTATGTTGTGTAAAAATGTGGATGTTAATGATGGTTTAGCTAATGGTGTTGTTGGTACTGTGACAGAAATATTAATACCTGAAAAGGACAAGTTTCCTAAAGTGGTGTATGTTAAATTTGATGATGACGAGTAGGCATGAAGAAGAGGAGAGCTGCCACTATGCATCATCAGATTTGCAGGATCACACCTATTGAACCTGAGGAGGACAGAGCCACTGTTAAAGGCGGCTTGCGGCGGCAATTTCCACTCAAGTTAGCATGGGCATGCACTGTACACAAAGTTCAAGGAATGACTGTTGAGGAAGCTGTTGTTTCTTTTAGTAAAATCTTTGCCCCGGGACAAGCTTATGTGGCCGTGAGTCGTGTTAAAAGTCTTTCAGGATTGACGATTCAAGATTTTGATGAAAAGAGGATATATTGTAAGGATGACATTGCTGTTGCTCTTGAGGATATGAGACCCCTTTGGAGTGGATCTATTCAGTTGGACCGATTTAACAAATCTCCTTTTACTGTATTCCTGATGAATGTGCAAAGTTTATCTCGGCATGTAAAAGATTTGGCTTGTTTTACAGAGAAATGGAAACCTAAATGTGTTGCTGTTACAGAAACATGGTTGACTTCAACTCAAACGGATACAGTAAAAATTGATGGTTACAGTTTCTCCAACCGTCCACGACATTTATCTTATTCTAACAGGCATCCACAATTGAGTGTGTTGCAAGACCAACAACATGGTGGTGTTGGCATTTATTGTGCAAATGACATTAATTTGAAGTTCTGCAGCAGCCAGAGCTGAATTTGGAGTGTTTGGTGTACCGGTTTAGTCATTTAAAAATGGTCCTTGGGTAATTTATCGCCCACCATTATATCCTCTGTCACTATTTAAAATAAATTTACAAACTTTGTTTGATTGGCTTGAAAAACAAAGCGACACAATAGCACTGATTGGAGATTTTAATGATGATATTTTGAAGTCATCAACTATCTCAAAATTTATGTCTGATAAAGGATACCTACAAATGGTTGATGACCAACCACTGAAAAAGGTACATTAATAGATCACGTTTATGTTAAATCAGAGAAGCATAAAGTTGAAGCCGTAGTTGTGCCTACATATTTTAGTGATCACGAGGGAGTAATGTGTGTTTTTGAGCGGTTGTAATCATGTGATGTTTTGAAATATTTGGTTTTTCTTGATGAAAATAATTAAAAATGTTTAAGACTGCAAGACATTGAGCTACATTTGAAAGAGTGATGGCACTTACAAAAATTGGGCACTTTAAACACTAAGCAAAGCCACAAACTACATCTTTACTTCTGTTGCTCAAAACATTTTGATGGTTAGTCTGTGAATCAGTTGTTCCATATCCGCACTTAAACGGCAGTGGGATGCTGTTTTCACATGGGTGGCCAAATAGGTATCCTTAGGCTTGAAAAGTGAAGCAGTTGTTCCATATGCCGCACATAAACGGGCAGTGGGATGCTGTTTTCACATGGTGGCCAAATAGGTATTCTTAGGCTTGAAAAGTGAAGCAGTTGTTCCATATGCCGCACATAAACGGGCAGTGGGATGCTGTTTTCACATGGATAGTCAGGGAATAATTAGAAGATACCCACTCCAAGACGACTGCAGCTGTCTCCGAACTACTGCCTCCTCAATTAAATTTGGTTAAGCACATTAATAAGAGGGAAAGACAGGGAGCAAAAACAAGGGATGCCCACATCCCACTTACACACACCTGACATACAAAAGGAAATGGGGAAAGATAAACCAAACCAAGGGGTCTTTGAGCCCCGCTTGCACTCACAACACTTTCATATCTACACCACACAATCAAATCAGATTTGATTGTGTTCACTGATCAGAGGAGGACAGTTCCTACATAAAATTGGAATTTAAAACCTCTCCTTAGAAAAAGGTTTCGTTTCTTGCATTAAGACGCCATTTATTAAGCTTTGACAGATGAACAATTGGATACAGACCTAAAAGGAATAATGAAAAAGCAACATTTTAACAATTGGCATATTATTGATATTTAATGTCCCTTTGGGATCAATAAAGGATTTTTGAATTTGAATAATTAATATGTACATGTGTTAAATCTTTGAAGCTGTTCTTAATGCAGGGTTTGCTTTACCTTGTCACATAGCACAAAAAAAGCAAAGGCAGTTTATTGGTACTTCCATTTGTGGAACTGGGTTCAATTCCCAGGACTGCCCGACTACATTTGTGCTGACAATTGAAGGTAAAAAAAATTAAAGTATGAAACCTCATAAGCTTTAAATATTTAAAAAATATATATATAAATGAACAGTTTAACATTTTTTCCTTAATCTAAAATTGGGAGTTAAATGGATAAATATCTGCATTTGCTTTATGCAATGAGTCCAGAAAATTTTGCAAATTATCATGTTTAAAATGCCTCATATTTAAATGTACAAAAATGAAATCCAGGTGTAACTAGAGCTTTTTAACAAACATTTTAGCATTGTACTATTTGTTTTGAAATCATAATTTATGGCTACATTCATTACAAAGCAAAAACAAATTTGAAGGAGCATTTTAGCAAGATTGTAATATAAAATCATACACAGGAAAAGAGTTGAAATGTACAATTCCACAAATTGGTGATCCAATTCTAGCTTTCTCCTGTTATGTTTAATCTACTATTGTTCAAATAATTGACAGGTAAAGAGTTTATCATTTTGAAAAAATAGTTTGTATGATGTGAATTTTATTGTACAACCATGGAACACATTGAAAACAAGCATGAAATTTGAAACCTCTTAATAAATATATATTTTTTGCATTAAGAAAGTGTAACCAGGACACAGTATTTCATTTTTGTTAGATTAACGTTAATTTAATTTTATTTAAAGATTTACTTGAGAATAGAATCTTCTTTTCTGTAATTTCTTTAGCAAAAAAAATAAACGAAAAAAATAATCTTTGTTTTTGTTTTAATGTGGGTTGAGTTTCATCTGACCAACTGCACTAAAATGTCTTAATGGACATGGTTAGTACACAGTCCATTCTATGTTGAAATGTACGAGTATTCAAAGCAGTTTAATTATAATATAAAGGCATTTCACTAAAGTGAGGGGGAAAAATGTTTAAATTTAAGATTTATTTATTTTTATAACCCTGTGTTGATAAGGTCTGTTTTTTTTAAACGGGTCAGATTTCTCTTCGGAGTTCAGTTCCAGATTCTGTTTCTAGATCCAGGACTCTCTCTCTCTCTGCTGCAAAGTGGACCAGACTGATGAGCTGGACCCAAACAGTGCATCAAAGGAAACATCATCTCATATCAACTAACAACCAATGAAGCAGTTAAACTGAAACTACTTGAATTGTAGAATACAGTCCATTCTATGTTGAAATGTATGAGTATTCACATGAGTTTCATTATAATATAAATGTATTTCACTACAGTGAGGGGGAAAAATGTGTTAATATAAGCTTTTTTTCTTTTTATAGAGGACCCCAGGTTAAGGTCTGTTTTTTAAACAGGCAAGATTTCTGTTACAGATTCCGTTTCCAGGTCCAGGACTCTCTCTCTCTCTCTCTGTTGCCAAGTCGACTAGACTGATGAGCTAGACCCATAGAGCGCATTAAAGGAAACATCACCTCCTGTCAACTTCAAACCTGATGGAAGACATTCAGGCAACTGTCAAAACATCTTCACTCTGGAGTGGACCATTGTGAATGCAACTGGATTATTTCTGTTTTTCATCATTTGTCTCATAACTCCATCAATCAACTGATTAAATTCCTTCTAGAAAAGGAAAAAACATATTGGATTTTCAGAACTGATTTAAAGAATTTCTCTTTACAAAATCTCTTTACCAATTGCATTATTAAAATTAGGTAAGTTTATTTCATTAAAAGTAAAATTTAAACAGTAATGATTTATTGGTTAATGTCAAGTTGTCATAAAGATATTTTGAATGTCAACTTTGTATTAAAAGTGTCATAATTTACTGAATCACACTTTGACAAGTCATAAATATTCATGAAGGTTTATTTATGTTCATGACAGGTGTTATGTAATGTTTATGAAAGTTTCATGACAGTCTTATTCACCCCCTTCAAATAAAGTGTTACTAATCTTCATCCATCCATCCATTTTCTTCCGCTTATCCGGGGTCGGGTCGCGGGGGCAGCAGCTTCAGATGGGAGGCCCAGACTTCCCTCTCCCCAGCCACTTCTTCCAGCTCCTCCGGGGGAATCCCAAGGCGTTCCCAGGCCAGCCGAGAGACGTAATCCCTCCAGCTTGTCCTGGGTCTTCCCCGAGGCTTCCTCCCGGTGGGATGTGCCCTGAACACCTCACCAGGGAGGCGTCCAGGAGGCATCCGATGGGCTCACCACCTGTCCGAGGGGCCAAAGGGGTCGGGTGCATTGTGCTATGGGCGGCGGCCAAGAGAGGGGACCCTGGCGGTCTGATCCTCGGCTGCAGAAGCTGGTTACTAATCTTATTTCATCAATTCATTGGTTATTTTTATAATATCACTAATATATATATTAGTGATATTATATTAGTCAATATTTATTGAACTTTGAGCAAAATCATTGAGATCCTTCTCTGCAATGGGGTAATTTTCAAAATGAATTTCCCCTGCTACTCTCGAATTGTTATTAAATAGTGACACTAGATATATTTTAAATATTTTGTTACAACACTGACATGTTTAACAATGAGAAATTAATAGTGGTCAAGCTCAGGAATAGATAAATTAATAATTACATGTGTTTTTTTTCACCATTGTCTCTGAATGTGTTCCACCCTGTTATGAACATTTACATATGAACCACAAATTGTTAAACATTTAAATTTTGAAAAAAATAATTGTAAGCAAAACATGGGGACATGGAATGTTGCCGCAAAAAAGAATCAATTTACATTTTTTAAAATAAATCTTATCACATTTTGAACTGACAAAATCTGCTGCATTTTTCAAAAAATTGTAACTGTTACATGTCATGAATACACTTTTAAATTGAACACAATTCCTCAATATTTTAATTAAACTTTGCCATAACACTGCCATGTTGCCACTGACATCTGGTATTGGTATCCTTATTAGTGAGAAGACTGGCATTGCATGCTGTTCACCAGTACTCCATAATCTGGTGTGTAACTTGAAACTGCAACTGTGAGTGCATCTTTCAGATGTGCATCAGTGAGACATGTTCTGTGTTTGTTCTTGATGAAGTTCATGTCAGAAAACACTGATTCACAGAGATCGGTTGAACCAAACAAGCTGGTAACCTTCATAGCTGCTGTGCATACACAACTGCACCATCAATTTTACTTGACTTTCCACACCAGAGGGATCTAGTTTTAAATTGTATGTTTTGGTTTTTAAGCTGTATGTTTTAATATTTTTAATAATATTGTGTTTTAATTTACAGCACTTTGTATCAGCTGTGGTTGTTTTAAAGTGCTTTGTAAATAAAGTTGGTTTGGTTTGGTTTGATTCCACTTAATTTACAGGGCTAAGTGGAATCAAGTTATAATGTAGCTGTCACATTCAGTCTTCAGTTGTGTGCAAGATTTCCTGCTGTGTTGCCCGTACTGGACTGTGTTTGAGCTTCTCTTTATTAAATTATAATAAACATCATCATCATCATCATCACCTGGGTCTCAGTGTTCATCCTCATCACCAACAACCACAAATCATGACAGTTTAAGTTTTGGGAGAATGTTTGTGCATCTGAACAGCTTGATTGATACTTTATATTGTCACTTGTGTTGACATTAGCTACATTGTGTTTACAGCAGCGCTCCCTGCTGCAGCCTGCAACATCTCATGCAGATTGGCCAATGTATAGAGGAGATACAGCTATTTCATTAACCAAAAGGGTGCAGTGGAGTCAAGTTATAATCTAATCTTTAGAGGATCACCACAGTCGATCATAGAAAACCTGGTGCAAATTTGATGAAGCCTGGTTGATTTGGAGACGATCGTCGACATGGTTGGCATTGCTATTTGCTAATAAGGCACACCCACATGCTTCAGCTAGCAGTCAACATACACAGAGTTCATCATCAAGTCATTTTATATCAATTTGCACAGCATTGAACCCATTTGAGTCAGAGTAAAAGCAAGACTTCCGGCAGACAAAAACAGGTGACTTCCTGTTGGAGGGGGCGTGGCTAAGGTGATGTCATCATATGACCTTGTGAATGTGATCAAGGCTGGCCAATAATGAGACATGGAAAGTCTGATGAAGTTGTCACTTTTCCTGTAGAAGTTATTGCATTTTAGTATTTCATGGCACAAAGCCAAAGTTTGACACTTAGCCACGCCCACATGCTTTGATGTACGAGAATTCTTTTGATAACTTTTCACCTTCAATGTCTTAAGTGTGTGCTGAGCGAGTTTGAAGTCTGTATCTCAAAAGCTGTAGGAGGAGTTCGATCAGATGCGACGTCTATGAAAAACCGGAAATGGCGGCTTTGATCCAAAATGGCCGACTTCCTGTTGGGTTTGGACCATGGCTCCAAGAGACTTTTTTGTACATCCTGACAACGTACACATGTGTACCAAGTTTCATAATTCTAGGTTAAAGCATGGCTTGGGGCTGATGATTTAAACTCTTCTAGGGGGCGCTGTTGAGACATTAGGCCACGCCCACCAAATATTGCACTGGATTACTGTCCGGAGTTGGATAAGGATCCATCTCAGTGAGTTTGGTGCAGCTGGACTCAAAATTGTGGAATACAGAGCCAAACGTATGGACACGTTGTTACAGGTATATTCGCCACGCCGCCACGCCCACCTGCTGCCTCCAAAAAAACAGCGTTGGAAACCATAACACACCAACATGTCTTCTGTTTGTGGACACAGTTTCATGTTGATTAGGTTAAAGAGGTCAGTAGGGACCGATCACAATAAAACATGACACTTCCTGTTCTAAGGGGGCGTGGCTTATGTGATCTCAAAATTTCACAATTGGGTCTTGTAGGGCATCCAAAGGTGATCACACACAGAAAGTTTGGTGGCTCTGTGACCTTCTTTTTAGGAGATATAACTGTTAATTATTTTATGGTGAGTCAGTGAACTTTGACCCCTAGTATCACCCCTTCAGCATGCACGAAAACTCACCGTTTTGATAACTTTTAATCGGGCATGCCTTATGAACAAACTGACCAAGTTTGAAGCCGATCCATCAAAAGCCCTAGGAGGAGTTCGATCAAATGCGAAGGCTATGAACGGCCAAAATGGGGTGAAATTTGCAAATTCAATCCAACATGGCCGACTTCCTGTTGGACATGCACTATGAGAACAATTATAAATTCTGAGTGGCTTGGGGAGTTCTACAAGTGTACCAAATTTCAGGTCTCTACAATAAAGTAACTGAATAGGAAAGGGTCTTTTGAAATTTTCTAGGGGGCGCCGTTGAGCCATTTTTTTTGCGATTTTTGCGCGGACCTTAAAATACGTAAATTTTTCACAGTCTCTATGGGCCTACCAATTTTGGTGAGTTTTTGAATATGTTAAAGCCCCCAAAAAGGCAATTCATTTGAGGCGAGAAAAAAAAAAAAAAAATAAATAAATAATAATTAAAGCTCCGCGGAGCCTCAAGCGGCCCGAGCAGCCAAGCGCCGCTCCGGCCTATAGCCACCGCGGGGGACCCAGCACCGCCGCCCGCCTGCCACCGCGTACCCTTTCGCACAGTTGAGGCGCGCCTCCGCCAGGCAGTTCGCACCGTTCACTTCAGCATGGTTCCCTGGGACACACCAAATTGTGCAGATCGTCGATGTAAGAGATATGTGATGGATACTAGGGGCGTAGAGTAAAATCAAATCAAACCTGGCTTTAGCATTGACAGGTCAAAGTATCCAGTTTGGTGCCAATCGAAGATGCGTGTGTGATTCAGAGACAGTTATGCATATGGCGAAGGACAGACAGTTGCCACGCCCCATGAGTCAGAGTTCATCTCACAGTTCATCATCAGCTCATATTATGTCAGGTGGTAGAAGATTAATTCCATATGTATTACTCAGTAAAATAAGACATACAGTAGAAAAAACAGCTGAATTCCTGTTAAAAGTGGGCGGAGCTAAGGTTACGTCATCATCTGACCATGAGAATGTAATGAGGGTTGGTCAGTAGTGAGACATAGGAAGTCTGAAGCAGCTGTGACCTTGTATGTGGAAGTTATGTCACTTTGATGTTTTATGGCGAATAGTCAAAGTTTGGCACTTAGCCACGCCCACATGCTTTGACATACAAAAATTCCTGTGATAACTTTAGACCTTTAATGTCTCAACTCTCTGCTGACTGAGTTTGAAGTCTGTATGTCAAACGCTGTAGGAGGAGTTCGATCAAATACGACGTCTGTGAAAAACAGCAAATGGCGAATTTAATCCAAAATGGCCGACTTTCTGTTGGGTTTGGACCATGGCTCCAAGAGACTTTTTTGTAGGACGTGACAGGATAAACAAGTGTACCAAGTTTCATAATTCTAGGTTAAAAATGGCTTGGGGCTGATTATTTAAAATCTTCAAGGGGGCGCTGTTGAGACATTAGGCCACGCCCACAAAAAATACACTGGATTCTGTCGAGGGCCCACAAGGATCAAACCTAGTGAGTTTGGTGCAGCTGGGCTTTAAACTGTGGAATTCAAGGCCAAACGTAAGGAGACGGCGTTAAAGGTCACTTCGCCACGCCGCCACGCCCACCTGCTGCATCCAAACCAAACGGGGTTGGACACCCTGACACACCAACATGTCTTCTGTCTGTGGACACAGTTTCATGTTGATTAGGTGAAAGGGGTCAGATAGTGAACGTTCGCAGTAAAACATGACACTTCCTGTTCTAAGGGGGCGTGGCTTAGGTAATCTCAAAATTTCACAACTGGGTGTGTAGGTCATCCAAAGGTGATCACACACAGAAAGTTTGGTGGCTCTGTGAGTTTATTTGTAGAGATATAACAGTTTATTACATTCTGGTGAATCGGTGAAATTTGACCTCTGTTACGACCCCTTCAGCATGCTCGAAAACTCACGAATTTGATAACTTTGAATCGGCCATGCCTTATGAACAATCTGACCGAGTTTGAAGCCGATCGATCGAAATCCCTAGGAGGAGTTCGATCAAATGCGACGTCTGTAAACGGCTAAAATGGGGGCAAAATCGGAACTTCAATCCAAATGGCCGACTTCCTAGGATACTTGCACTATGACATTAATTGTAAATTCTGAGTGTCTTGGGGAGCTCTACAACTGTACCGAATTTCAAGTCTCTACGATAAAGTAAGTGAATAGAAAAGGGTCTTTGAAAGTTGCTAGGGGGCGCCCTTGAGCCGTTTCTTGTGCGATATTTCCGCCGACCTTAAAATACGTAAATTTTCACCGGCTCTATGCGGCCGCCAAGTTTGGTGAGTTTTTGAATATGATAAAGCCCCCAAAAAGCCAATTTACTTTACGGAAGAATAAGAATAATTAAAGCTCCGCGGAGCCTCAAGCGGCCCGAGCAGCCAAGCGCCGCTCCGGCCTATAGCCACCGCGGGGACCCAGCACCGCCGCCCGCCTGCCACCGCGTACCCTTTCGCACAGTTGAGGCGCGCCTCCGCCAGGCAGTTCGCACCGTTGAGTTCGGCATGGTTCCCTGAGGACACACCACAAATTTGGTGCAGATCGGTCGATGTAGAGAGGAGATATTGGTGATGGGATAACCTAGGGGCGCTGTAGAGTAAAATCACAATTCAAACCTTGGCTCTTTAGCATTGACACAGGTCAAACGTATCCAGTTTGGTGCCAATCGGAAGATGCGTGTGTGATTCAGAGACAGTTCTATGCATATGGCGAAGGACAGACAGTTGGCCACGCCCCCATGAGTCAGAGTTCATCTCACAGTTCATCATCAGGTCATATTATGTCAGGTGGTAGAAGATTAATTCCATATGTATTACTCAGTAAAAATAAGACATACAGTAGAAAAAACAGCTGAATTCCTGTAAAAGTGGGCGGAGCTAAGGTTACGTCATCATCTGACCATGAATTAATGAGGGTTGGTCAGTAGTGAGACATAGGAAGTCTGAAGCAGCTGTTACCTTGTATGTGGAAGTTATTTCACTTTGATGTTTTATGGCGAATAGTCAAAGTTTAGCACTTAGCCACGCCCACATGCTTTGACATACAAAATTTCCTGTGATAACTTTAGACCTTTAATGTCTGAACTCTCTGCTGACTGAGTTTGAAGTCTGTATCTCAAACGGTGTAGGAGGAGTTCGATCAAATATGACGTCTCTTAAAAACAGCAAATGGCAGATTTGATCCAAAATGGCCGACGTCCTGTTGGGTTTGGACCATGGCTCCAAGAGGTTTTTTTGTAGGTCCTGACACGATACACAAGTGTACCAAGTTCATAATTCTAGGTTAAAGAATGGCTTGGGGCTGATTATTTAAAATCTTCAAGGGGCGCTGTTGAGACATTAGGCCACGCCCACAAAAAATACACTGGATTCCTGTCGAGGGCCCACAAGGATCAAACCTAGTGAGTTTGGTGCAGCTGGGCTTTAAACTGTGGAATCAAGGCAAACGTAAGGAGACGGCGTTAAAGGTCATTTCGCCACGCCGCCACGCCCACCTGCTGCATCCAAACCAAACGGGGTTGGACACCCTGACACACCAACATGTCTTCTGTCTGTGGACACAGGTTCATGTTGATTAGGTTAAAGGGGTCAGATAGTGAACGTTAGCAGTAAAACATGACACTTCCTGTTCTAAGGGGGCGTGGCTTAGGTAATCTCAAAATTTCACAACTGGGTGTCGTAGGTCATCCAAAGGTGATCACACACAGAAAGTTTGGTGGCTCTGTGAGTTTATTTGTAAGAGATATAACAGTTTATTATATTCTGGTGAGTCGGTGAACTTTGACCCCTGGTACGACCCCTTCACATGCTCGAAAACTCACGAATTTGATAACTTTGAATCGGCCATGCCTTATGAACAATCTGACCGAGTTTGAAGCCGATCGATCGAAATCCCTAGGAGGAGTTCGATCAAATGCGACGTTGTAAACGGCCAAAATGGGCTCAAATCGGAACTTCAATCCAAAATGGCCGACTTCCTAGGATACTTGCACTATGACATTAATTGTAAATTCTGAGTGTCTTGGGAGCTCTACAACTGTACCGAATTTCAAGTCTCTACGATAAAGTAAGTGAATAGGAAAGGGTCTTTGAAAGTTCTAGGGGCGCCCTTGAGCCGTTTCTTTGCGATTTTGCGAGGACCTTAAAATACGTAAATTTCACACGGCTCTATGGCCCGCCAAGTTTGGTGAGTTTTTGAATATGATAAAGCCCCCAAAAAGCAATTCATTTGGCAGAAAAATAAAAAAAATAATACACATCGAAAAACAATAGGCCTTCGCAGCGCTTAGCTGCTCGGGCCTAATTAAAGCTCCGCGGAGCCTCAAGCGGCCCGAGCAGCCAAGCGCCGCTCCGGCCTATACCCGCCACCGCACCAGCACGCCCGCACTGCACCGCGTACCCTTTCGCACAGTTGAGGCGCGCCTCCGCCATGCAGTTCGCACCGTTCACTTCGGCATGGTTCCCTGAGGACACACCACAAATTTGGTGCAGATCGGTCGATGTAGAGAGGAGATATTGATGATGGGATAGTCTAGGGGGCGCTGTAGAGTAAAATCACAATTCAAACCTTGGGCTCTTTAGCATTGAGCACAGGTCAAACGTATCCAGTTGGTGCCAATCGGAAGATGCGTGTGTGATTCAGAGACAGTTGATGATATGGCGAAGGACAGCCAGTTGGCCACGCCCCCATGAGTCAGAGTTCATCTCACAGTTCATCATCAGGTCATATTATGTCAGGTGTTAGAAGATTAATTCCATATGTATTACTCAGTAAAAATAAGACATACAGTAGAAAAAACAGTAATTCCGTTAAAAGTGGGCGGAGCTAAGGTTACGTCATCATCTGACCATGAAATGTAATGAGGTTGGTCAGTATTGAGACATAGGAAGTCTGAAGCAGCTGTGACCTTGTATGTGGAAGTTATGTCACTTTGATGTTTTATGGCGAATAGTCAAAGTTTGGCACTTAGCCACGCCCACATGCTTTGACATACAAAAATTCCTGTGATAACTTTAGACCTTTAATTCTGAACTCTCTGCTGACTGAGTTTGAAGTCTGTATGTCAAACGCTGTAGGAGGAGTTCGATCAAATACGACGTCTGTGAAAAACAGCAAATGGCGAATTTATCCAAAATGGCCGACTTTCTGTTGGGTTTGGACCATGGCTCCAAGAGGCTTTTTTGTAGGTCCTGACACGATACACAAGTGTACCAAGTTTCATAATTCTAGGTTAAAGAATGGCTTGGGCTGATTATTTAAATCTTCAAGGGGGCGCTGTTGAGACATTAGGCCACGCCCACAAAAATAACACTGGATTCCTGTCGAGGGGCCCACAAGGATCAAACCTAGTGAGTTTGGTGCAGCTGGGCTTTAAACTGTGGAATTCAAGGCCAAACGTAAGAGACGGCGTTAAAGGTCACTTCGCCACGCCGCCACGCCCACCTGCTGCATCCAAACCAAACGGGGTTGGACACCCTGACACACCAACATGTCTTCTGTCTGTCACAGTTTCATGTTGATTAGGTAAAGGGTCAGATAGTGAACGTTCGCAGTAAAACATGACACTTCCTGTTCTAAGGGGGCGTGGCTTAGGTAATCTCAAATTTCACAACTGGGTGTCGTAGGTCATCCAAAGGTGATCACACACAGAAAGTTTGGTGGCTCTGTGAGTTTATTTGTAAGAGATATAACAGTTTATTACATTCTGGTGAGTCGGTGAACTTTGACCCCTGGAACGACCCCTTCAGCATGCTCGAAAACTCACGAATTTGATAACTTTGAAACGGCCATGCCTTATGAACAATCTGACCGAGTTTGAAGCCGATCGATCGAAATCCCTAGGAGGAGTTCGATCAAATGCGACGTTGTAAACGGCCAAAATGGGCTCAAAATCGGAACTTCAATCCAAAATGGCCGACTTCCTAGGATAGTTGCACTATGACATTAATTGTAAATTCGAGTGTCTTGGGGAGCTCTACAACTGTACCGAATTTCAAGTCTCTACGATAAAGTAAGTGAATAGAAAAGGGTCTTTTGAAAGTTCTAGGGGGCGCCCTTGAGCCGTTTCTTGTGCGATTTTTGCGAGACCTTAAAATACGTAAATTTCACACGGGCTCTATGCGCCGCCAAGTTTGGTGAGTTTTTGAATATGATAAAGCCCCCAAAAAGCCAATTCATTTGGCAAAGAAAATAATAAAACAGATACAATAGCTCGCAGGCTTAGCTGCTCGCTAATTAAAGCTCCGCGGAGCCTCAAGCGGCCCGAGCAGCCAAGCGCCGCTCCGGCCTATAGCCACCGGGGGACCCAGCACGCCGCCCGCCTTCCACGCGTACCCTTTCGCACAGTTGAGGCCGCCTCCGCCAGGCAGTTCGCACCATTCACTTCGGCATGGTTCCCTGAGGACACACCACAAATTTGGTGCAGATCGGTCGATGTAGAGAGGAGATATTGATGATGGGATAGTCTAGCGGCGCTGTAGAGTAAAATCACAATTCAAACCGTTGGGCTGTTTAGCATTGACACAGGTCAAACGTTTCCAGTTTGGTGCCAATCGGAAGATGCGTGTGTGATTCAGACAGTTTTATGCATATGGCGAAGGACAGACAGTTGGCCACGCCCCCATGAGTCAGAGTTCATCCTCACAGTTCATCATCAGGTCAGAATTAATTCCATATGTATTACTCAGTAAAAATAAGACATACAGTAGAAAAACAGCTGAATTCCTGTTAAAAGTGGGCGGAGCTAAGGTGACGTCATCATCTGACCATGAGAATGTAATGAGGGTCGGTCAGTAGTGAGACATGGGAAGTCTGAAGCAGCTGTGACCTTGTATGTGGAAGTTATGTCACTTTGATGTTTTATGGCGAATAGTCAAAGTTTGGCACTTAGCCACGCCCACATGCTTTTACATACAAAAATTCCTGTGTTAAGTTTAGACCTTTAATATCTGAACTCTGCTCACTGAGTTTGAAGCCTGTAAGTCAAACGCTGTAGGAGATCGATCAAACACGACATCTCTGAACAACAGCAGATGGCGGCTTTGATCCAAAATGGCCGACTTCCTGTTGGGTTTGTACCATAGCTCCAAAGAGTTTTTGTAATCTTTACAAGATACACCAGTGTACCAAGCTTCATAATTCTAGGTGAAAGCATGGCTTGGGGCTGATCATTTAAATAATTCTCGGGCGCCGTAGAGTGAGATCACAATTCAATCCTTTTGGGCTCTTTAGCATGAGTACAGGTCAAACGTATCCAGTCTGGTGCCAATCGGAAGATGTGTGTGTGATTCAGAGACAATTGCATGAATATGGCGAAGGAAGCCAGTTTTCCACGCCCCATGAGTCAGAGTTCATCATCACAGTTCATCATCCTGTCGAGGGGCCCACAAGGATCAAACCTAGTGAGTTTGGTGCAGCTGGGCTTTAAACTGTGGAATTGTGCTGTAACGTAAGGAGACGGCGTTACAGGCAGTGGTGGAGCCAGAGGGGAGGCTAAGGGGGCTAGTGCCCCCCCTGTCATCTGATTGGCCCCCCAGTTTGCCTCACCTGATGATTACATGTAACAGCACCAGGTTATTCCTGTACATTATTGGAATCATTCTAAGTCAACCTAATATCTAAAGAAGAAAAACAATAATAATAAAAATATATGAAAAGAAAATGTATAAAACTTTATATAAGTCCATGTGATGACATAAATAAATAGATTTAGATCAGGCACGATACCAGCCTTCTTTTCATAAAACAAGCTGATATGCTTCTCCTGGGTGTTTCAGTTTTGCTGTGCTGTGGTGCAACTCAAATGCTAAAGTACTTCATACTGGTGGTGATGGTAAACACCAATAAGTAATTATTGATCCTTCGCAAAAAAGAGAAAACTGAAGAAGGGCTGACAATGTTCTAGTTTGGAGCAGAGGTTGGGTTGGAGTTTTTTCGTTGTCCGTCAATGAAAAAAATCATTTTATTTCCCAATTTGCAGTCATCCAATGAAACATTGATTATTTCTCTGTTAGAACGTTTTTGAATCAGGTAACATTTGACGAAATGACGTGATTATAAGATGGCAGAACTGATCCCGCATCACTTCCTCAACGGGAGAAAAATTAGCAGAAGCAGATCAGCTGCTAGGAGCTCCAAAGTCTCTGGTCTGTTAAAGCGTCCAGATCAGAGATGATCCTCTGACTGATATGTTCTTAGTCTGATTATAATGAGCTCCACGATGTCTCTGTGTGTAAAGTTGAAATTCTTTGAGCACCAAGAGGTCAGCTGATCACAGTCTGGACAGAAACCAACGGACTGCTCTCTGTTCTTATCAAGACGAGGTGAGGAGGGAATCTGACATATTAACTAGGTTAAGTTTTTACTGGTTTTGTTTTTAAAACACCATTAACGTAATCAGTGTAACTATATATTGTATATTTTGCATTTTGTCATCTCATGTGTGATTAATTGGAGCATTTATTGTCCAGTGCTCTGCGCTTGTTTTTTGCTTAACGGATCTGCACTTTAATTTCTTTCCTCTCTCAACAGTCAGCTGTTATTCCTCTACTTAAACTACAATAAGTAGATCACATTCTCTTTAGGTTTTCTCTGTGTGCTCCAAACTCATTATATGTAAACTCATTAGAAGCCTGAGCACCATCAGGCAAATAATTCTGGTCCGACCCGAAACTATTTGTAGTTTTCAAATTACCTGTCCAAACAGAGCTTCCTAAACAAGGTGTCCATAACTCTTCAACATGCTGTCAGCTCCAGGTCAGAAAGATGCATTTAGTTCAGTGTCCATGAGATGATATTCAGAAAGGATCTTTTATTTGATTGATTTTAGTTTCCTCTGCGATGAACTCTTTGTGTAAGTCTATCATGTCTCCATGTGCGTCAGTCAAGGTGTTTAATTATAACATGTGAAATGACAGAGGGACTTAAAACTACCAAATATTCAGTTTTGTTATTTTTTTAAATAACCAAACTGGCCCCCTTTTGGCCCCCCCAACTTTAAAGTCTAGTTCCGCCACTGGTTACAGGTCACTTTTCCACGCCGCCACGTCCGCCTTCTAAATGGAAAACAAACGGGGTTGGAATCCGTAACACACCAACATGTTTTCTGTCTGTGGACATAGTTTCATCTTTATTAGGTCAAAGTGGTCAGATAGGGATCGTTCAGTGTAAAACATTACATGTCCTGTTCTCAGGGTGCGTGGTCTAAGTGATGTCATCATTTCACCATTGATTATTCTAGGTGACCGGATGATGATCAATCACTGAAAGTTTGGCGTCTCTGAGTTTTTGTGTATGAGTTACAACAGTTTTTTCCAGTGGAGCATAGCACAAAATAATAGTTTTTACATTTCCAACTTTTTCCAAATGCTCAAAATTAACTTATGTAAAACAATAACATGCAGGGAGTATATTCTGTGTATTATTTAGTCAGTTTCTCATCTGATATGCACCTCACTATTTCACTGGTTGTAGTTGGATCAATATATGAGGTTCATGTCGTAAGGGTTAAAGCCTAAAGTGGGCGTTATTAAGACAGGACAACATAAAATTTATCCAGTTAAATTAGGGAAAGGGCCCGCGTATTTCTCTTAGTACGCCCATTTGAGTTTTTGATCTATATATTCTCAGAGTCTCGACGGACATTTTCTTTTTCTCAGAGCAAAGAAGTAGGTGTTTTATGATATTATTTGTACAACAAGCAAAATTTTTTATTGTGTTTCGTCATTATATTTGTAATTTATATATGTTCTTATTCTTAGAAAATGGAAAGTCCTTTGAAATTGCTGTGTTGACGGACCCGGATTTGAAGGCCGTGCAGAACGCTGACAGCTAGCTTGTGTAGTATAGTAGTTGTTAATAAATGTTAAAAAGTATCGGGTTTTGAAGGGTGTGTAGTTCGATTGATAGGTATTGTTATTGGATATAAACATGCATTTTAATTTAGAGACTGCCGTAAATTTGGTCATATGTGTACTACGAACGTTAATGAAGGGGAGGGAGTGCCCTTATCAGGGTAGATTTCTGATGAAATAAATGCAGAATGTTTCGAATTTCAAGCGTCATGTGCGTTAGTATTAACGTAGGCTTACATTTCTTTTATGTAACACTTACTTCATTTGAAATTAAGTCTTAAAATTTTTTATTGATATTGCATAAATATACTATTACTATATTTTGTTCAAGGCATTTATGAGAGCACAATGCACTGCTTGCTCTAACCTTCCTAAATATCACCACGACAGTAAATGTAATGTAAAATTGATATGTAATATACTATTTCGTTTTATGTAATTGTGATAAGAAAAAGTGAAGCAAAAAATAATACGTATCAAAACAGAAACAGTTGTGTGCATGACTGTGCATTGCTGGCTCATAGAGTCATCGTTTTTTCCTTGGATTGGAAGCTCTTTTTTTATCTTAGTATGCCCGACTTTATGTTATTCTTATATCAATTTGATACAGTAAAGGCTTTTGTACTTTTCATATTTGTGTCCTCTATTGATGTTTTCAGTAGTTACAGCTGTTTAATCCGTTAATGCGTCGTAAATTGTTTTTCCTAGCCGCTTTAAATGCAACACGAGCCTTCGTGTTGTGTGTATACCGGTGTTGCTATAGAGATTTTCTGCTGCAATGTAGTTATGCAGGAGCTGCTAGAATTATGTAAACAACCAGCATAATGCCAAGAACTATGCAGTTTCCTCCGAAACTAACCGACTAACTTCAGTAATGGTGGATGCAGGTAATGTTAGCTTAATTAAGTTCAGCTAATATTAATGCAGCACCTTAAGCTTAACAACTAGCATGTAGGCTACTGATGTTGTTCTGTATGATCAACGTAGATAAATTAATAAATTAGTGATATTTTTAAATAGTTTATTTTTTTAATGTCATTTAATTTTATGTAATTAATGTTGGTTCATATTCTTGAAGTTATACAGGTTGTTTTGGTGAAGTTTTCCTATTATTGTAATTGTTTTAGTGATGGAAATTGAAAATAGTACCCTTTTTATTATTCAATATTATTTTGTATTTTATTGAGGGCAGGTGTTCATGTTCATGTTACTTGTAACTTTGCTGGTGTGATTCATGGCATATATACTTATACTGTTTACCACATTATGGTATTTTTGTTTTTGTATTCCTGATTAGTTTAAATGGATTACAATGTTTCTTCATAGCACAGTCTTACATTTTCCCCTTGTTTTTGATTCTGTTATAGAATTTAAGCTTGTCCAAATTTTATAGATTTGATTGCACTGTATTATAATATTAGTCTGCATTAGCAAAGAGGAATTGTTTTGAATTTTAAATTGCTTTTCATTAGTCCAATTATGTTAATTGAGATTTTTTATTTGGGAAGAAAATAAACTATTTTTAATAGTTTATTAAATGCAGTTTACCAATTGTTAGAAGTTATTGTAGATGATATTTGATCAATGAAAGTATTTCACAATCACTTGTACTTTTCAATTATGACTGTTTTGAATTTACAATCATGTGTTTTGTTTTGGTCACATGCATGATGGAATGATAATTTCCACATCAACAAGGGACATTGTAGCAGCTTTAAGTAAAATTATTTCTTTTTTATACACATTACAACTGCAGAATTAGTTGTCATGTATTTAATATGTGACTGTCTTCTTCAAATATTTGTAATTTTTTTGTTTCATTTTTAAGTTTTCTTTTGATGTTTTCTTTGCTTTAACTTGTTTAGAAACTAAGAATGCTTGATATGAAGCATTTAGAATGATGGAATATTTTCCATATCAGTTCATAAGATTATTTATGGTGCTGTTCAATTAAGTATTAGTGTTATTGTAAAATATGTTAAGAGTGATTTTTTCTCTACAGTATCATTGTAGTGACCGACAGCTTCTCGGGAGACTGTAAAAAGAAGCATTCATGAGGCTTTCCAGCTCAGTCTGGAACTCTGGAGAAAAAGGCGAGGCAGCTCAGAGCCACAGAGAAAGGGCCAATTTTCTGCAGACACAATTTGAAGATGTGTCTAAAAAGTTGATGGCTGCAAATTTGAAGATAGACATTTTGGAAGGTTGTTCCACTTTTTACACTGAAGGTAGGTATATTTATAATATATCATTTAAAAGGGCAATTCCACTTAATTTTTCACTACAGTCTATATCTTTAATCCACTCTATTTTAAAAACTACTACACTAAAGACTTGAACTTTGATAGGATTATTCTCTGCTTCAACTGGAATGAATAAGCCATGCTTGTGATTTGTGAACCTCTTTCACAAATCATTTTGATTGAAGCTTAGAATAAACGTGTCCAAGTTTCAAGTCTTTAGGTGTAGTAGTTTTTAAACTAGAGTCAATTAAAGATGCGGACTCTAGTGAAAAATTAAGTGGAGCTTTTGGAAGCTAAAAATGGAAACCAACTTCAGCTTTGTTCATTTTAGCAGATAGTTTGCATGTACATTTTGTGAGGCTTCTTATCAGAGCATTCTAGTTTTCTGCACATTCTTCCTGCTAAGTTGTTATTTTGTAAGATATTTGTGCCATAATTTGAGAACCAATACTTTCAATTTGAAAGCAAGATTGTATTTTTTTTAATTATATATATATATATATGCTTGTATTCCAAACTTTCTTTGTGTCGTTTTGCAGAACTTTGTGCTCATCATAAAATATCCTCTGCTTTCTTTTTGAACAAAGGTGTAAGTGTTGTGTATTGGGTGTCTTTGTTCCTTCTAACGTGTGTACCTGTGTGTTGATTGCCATAAATGAAGAGTATACAGTTTCAGGTTGGCTTGATATTATATCATCACTTTGTTGTAACAGAGTTTATTAGATTTCTGTTATCAATCAGTAGCAATTGATGTTGGGTATTTAGTTTATCATGGAGCAGAAGCAGAAGCTATTGTTTCTTCCTACATCTATTGAGTGGTGCAGGTTGCCACATTCACCCATTCACAGCTTAACTGGTGCTAAAGGAAACATGCATCCAGTACACTGTTTTTGATTCACTGAACGGTTGTCAGGTTATTGTGTTTTTTTTGTTTCAAAAGCAAGCAGAAATATTTTGTAAGTAAGTATGAGTAGGAGGTTGAGGAGCAAGGTTTGAGTCCAACACTACAAGTTTTGAGATGAAATATATGAAGTCCTCCAGGTGCTCCAGGTTTTTCTTGCTGTCAGTTTAACTTTCTTTTCTAAAATTCTCCTTTGGTGTGTTTATGATTGTGCTTCCTGTCTGTGATGCACTGTGACAGACTTTTCTAGGGCATATCAGTATTTTCTAGTCATTTTATTGCTCATGGTGTGGATTGTCCTAAGAATTTAATTATTTTACTATATTCAGTTTGAAATGCTAAATGTGTTTTGATATTTTTTTCATGTTAAAATCTTCAGAAAAGAAGATGCTGTCACTCAGACAGAGGAGCAGCCAGCTGGGGAAGAGGAGGAAAATATGAGCTGGGCGGACGACAATTGATTTCTTTTTTTTTTTTTAATTTCTTTTTTTTTTTAAAATATTTTTACATTTATAAAGATTTTAGTTTGTTCATTTTTTTCAAATATTTTTATTAAAGAAGAGTTTTTACTTTGTTAATGGATTAATTTACATTTTCTTACATGATAAAACAAGAAGACACTTCTTGTGGTAAGGTACTCTTCTGTGAAGTTGAGTTAAAATTTAATGGAAGGACTAAGTAGAATTTTAGCAGACAAATTTTGATTCAACTCTCTGTTCTCTTACAACAGAGCTGAGTTGTAAGGGAAGATTTTAGTTGTATTCTTGTTATCTATTTTTACTGTTGAACAACATGGATGATGGCTAATTGTGTCAATCCCAAGAACCAACATCAGAATTTATTATAGCAAGGATTTTGAGGAGAGAGAGGGTTGAGGATTATGGTGTAGGAACATCTGGAAAGTTACATCCAATACACACATAACAAGCAAGAGGGTAAGACACAGAAATAACTTTCTGATGAATAGGCTGTTCTCAGAGTGCTGTATCAAGAAACCTCAGTGGAAGGAAAAAGTGTGGCAGGAGATGCTGCACAATGAGAAGAGGTGACTGGACCCTGAGGAAGATGGTGGAGAAGGTCCGATTCCAGACTTTGGGGGAAGCAGTGGACCGAGTCTGGAGTAGAAACATTCAGAGCCACCGAGCACAGGCGTTTGCAGGAAATGGGCTACAGGTGCTGCATTCCCAGGTCAAAGGTCAAGCCACTTTTGAACCAGAAACAGGCAGAAGCGCCTGACCTTTGCTACAGAGAAGCAGCACTGGACTGTTGCTCAGTGGTACAAAGTACTTTTTAGGATGAAAGCAAATTTTGCATATCATTCGGAAATCAAGGTGCTACAATCTGGAGGAAGACTGGGGAGAAGGAAATGCCAGAAGTCCAGTGTCATGTACCCACAGTCAGTGATGGTCTGGGGAGCCATGTCAGCTGCTGGTGTTGGTCCACTGGTTTTATCAAGGCAGGTCAATGTAGCAGCTATCAGGAGGTTTTGATTAAATCTAATTCTTAATTCAGATATGTAGAAATATATTATTGAGTATTCATAATTATGTTTAAGATGGTTTAAGTTATAATAATCTACATTTCTCTTGTAACATGACAGAAGAGGTGGTATTATTTGAGATATCTTGAAATGAATAGTAACTTAAAAATGAAATGTAAGAAATCTTTAATTATTGTTTTTACTAGTTGTAATGTAAATTCAAATATCTTAACCTTTTGAATAGTAAAAATGTACTCTTTTCTAGAATATAAATTTGTAGAAATCAATAATTCCAGATACTTACAGAAAATCCCATATATGTTAAAGTGATTTGCCATAAAACAACATTCTGCAGGCAAGTGTTTGGATAGCTTAATGGCAGCACAGAGGGATTTACAGGTCATTTTAATTTAGATATTAAAAATGTAATTACAACTAGTCATATGCATTTTCACATGTTTTAAAGAAAAATGTATTATTTTTTCAAGTCAAAATGTATTTGTAATTATTGATACTTAGACTAAACCGAATTTATGTTAAATTGGCTTGCCATAAAGCTTAATATTCTGCAGGCAACTGTTTGGACAGCTTACTGGCAGCACATAAAAGCTTAAATGCAACTCTTAATTTAGATATTAAAATGTAATTGTGAATAATCATAAGTATTTCGAGTTATTTTAAATAAAAATGTAGTTTTGTATAGTCAAAGTGCACTTTTAGATATCTGGAATATAATTAGTTATAGTTGGACAAAACAGAATTTAGATTAAAACGGCCTGCCGTATCGATGTTTATGCTTTTATCTTCAGAGATGGCGCCGAGCCACTGCGTAAGACGTAAACGTCCCACAACGTCATACGCAGTGAGGTTGGTTCCAAAGCGGTCATTGGTTGAATTACATTAATCTTTGTATCTTTTAAACCCATTGGCTTCTCTAACGTTCTGCGGACAGTGAATTGAATCAGTCTTTCACATACCCACTTTGAGCACAGTTGCCGTACTCAGAGTTTTCAACCAACCTTCCAAACGTTAGGAGACGTGTATTGGAACAGCTATCAACCATATTCCGCTGATTCACTGATTGCAGGAAGCTATTTCCGTTGAGGTAAGTTTTTGTTAAATATGTTTTATAAAGACGTTATGACTGTGAGTTTGTTAAAATACAGCTTTTTATTATGGTCAAAATATGAGGTACTGCACAATTATGTAGCCTTAGTGTAGCTATTGTCATTTCTGCTGCTAACGTGAATAATTATAAGCCTGGAATAGTTCCCAGACGTTACGTTACGACCTGGACTGATGGTAAGCTTCCCGCGTGAAAATATGTTTCACCTGTGTCGGGAGCGCGCTTTGCAGCCAGAGGGGCAGATCGTTAATTTTCATGGTGCTGATCGATCTTTCTGTAAAACAACTCATATTATCATGTCAAAGTTGTAACATTCAGTTTAATGGGCAGCTGCTATTTAAAAAAGAAGCAATAACAGATTTGTAAAATAACTAAATGAGGTCTTCTAAAGCCGTTTTCGCACTGCACGGAACGGGTTGAAAGTAGGACCGACCGTGTTTGCATTAGAACTTCCTACCCGGTTCCACCGAACTCCTTGGAACCACAAGAGCTGAGGTTCCAATCGGACAGAACAAGCGGGGCTGCTTAGAATCAGCAGCTAATTGGTTTACAGCCAGTCGTAGGTTGTTTTGCAGTCAGCCGTTGATCGGTTCTAGCTGGCTCTCACTAAACTGTTCTTACTGTATTTTGTAAAGAGCGCTCTTTTTAATTCATTAATATTTTTATTATTATTTTTAATTTGCGATGAATTCTTCTCAATATTCTGCTGTTACTTGGTCCTATGATGAGATATTTTTTCCTCGCTCGCTTACTCCCTGATGAACAAATACAGAAGCTAGATCGGTCAACAAGCAATGAGTTTTCCGCCGCATTTTTTTCCAGTTATTAGGGGAAACCATATATTTTAGCTGACTGAAATAATCTGTTACCCCCCTATTTCATAGGAACAAATTAATTTCACAGCAAGTCTTTGACTTTTTTTATTCCTCTCATCAATAAGTCCAGACAATTTAGTAACATTTGCTCTTTATTTACCAGTTATGAGGAGGTAACCATATATTTTAGTTGCCTGAAATATGTCTACCTAAAAAAAATTAGGCTATTTCAGGTGGCTAAATACTTGGTTCACCCTCATAACTTTGTCAAATAAGAGCAAATGTTTTCAAACTTGCATGATTTGATGTTAATGATGAAAGGAATAACACAGTTATATACTTGCACTCAAAGATGTACTTTCATATCTGCAGAAATGTGAAGGTGTACTCACTTTTATGATGCATTATAAATGTATATTGCTATGATTATCAATAAATATGATTCTTTCCACTGAATTCTTTCATGTTGAAATGTAGATGCCTCGAGGAAAGTCCATCGCCGATCCGAAGCTGCAAGAAGAAGGGTAGAAGCAGTTCGAATTGGGCGTGTAGGGATACCCAATGCCTCTAGTGATTTTGTTTCACGTGAGTGTTTAATTATATTATTTTAAATTGAATGCCTTATTTGTATTTCACTTGAAGTATCCAGAGTACATATTTTATATAATTTTTATATATTCTTTCATTTATGTTTTTTAATAGGGCGTGGCACCGGCTGGCGCCATTCTGTGAATATATGGCCAGCTAGTGAAGTGACCAACCACTGTCACACGCTGGTCATTCCTGAGGGTTGCCCTGATATGAAAGTAAGTACAATCTGCAATGATTTCAATAGAATATGTAGGCATAGTTTTTATGTTTCTGTGTTTTGTACTATTTTAGTTTGTCCTTCTCATCGGAGCGTCCCATTTGCGGTCCTTTGCGGACGGCATTGTTAGATGCCAAGTGGCTGCTTACAGTTTGGCTTCATGTCTACCCTGGAGCCTGTGCAGCTGACTTGCGTCTTGAGGTAATGAAAGCCAATGTACCTCGGGAGCCTGACGCTGTCTGCATCATGGCTCCGTCAAACAACCTTACGGCCAGTCGCCATCCAGAAGAAGCCGGACAGGAATTTGAGCGGTACCTGTTGACCGTCTGTAGTCGTTGGCCTAAGGTGGGCACTGTTGTTGATTAAAAACCAGTGTTTCTCAATCCCAGTTCACAGATACCACTGCTCTGCATGTTTTAGAAATTCCCTTCTGCTACACATATAAAGCATGCAGAGCAATAGTCTTTGAGGACTGGAATGTAGAAACAGTGATATAAACATCAAGTTTTTAATGGGTTATTATTTTCCTAGGTTTTTGAATATAAATTTTAAATCGGTTATTTATTCTAGGTGTTTTGTACCGGCTTTGTCCCTCGTTTGACTGAGTCCAGAGAGAAGCAGAACTTGTTCCAGCAAGAATTCCACCGCAGGTCAGCAAAGCTAGGTAGGTATTAAAATATTTCTAATCATGTTTTTGTCTGGTACATGTATTGCAGCTATTTTCATGTTATTGGTGTGTCTGGGACATGTATTGCAGCTTTTTCATGTTATTGGTGTTTGCAAAATGTAATTTTATTTTGTCATTATGTTTTCAGGGATTCCCTATTTTTCCACTGCTGACCACTTTCCTCTGGACCGTCTCACTCTGTGGTGCCGTGATGGCGTAAGTACATTTTCATTTTAAACACAGTAAGCAACAAATTTGCATTAATATGAAGTATTAATTTGATCTCTGATTACTGTTTAAATGTGCAGATCCACCTTAGCGATGACCACGGGATGCACATCCTCAGGAATCTGATTTGGAATGCTGGCTATCAGTTCCTGGAGTTGTCAGCACCAAAGCCACTGGTGCAGAGTCAGGCAACTCGTCCGTATAAACCGAGGTTTGTGCCCCGTGTGGTAGTGAAGGGAGTGGAGAGTCCTCGTCGTTCTCCTCCTTCTCCACACCCTTCTGAATGGACACTCGTGAGATCCGGCAGGAAGGTATTGATCTTTTATTGGCTTGCAATGAAAGAAAGGTGTTTCTTTAACTATTGATAGTCATCCTAAAAGTCTAATATGTGCTCTAACTTTACAGAGGAACCACTCGGGGGAATTGGACTCTTTCTCTGATTCACCCAAGAAAAGAGTGGTTCATTACCAAGTTTGTGAAGCTTGTAGCTATTCATGAAATGTAATTTTCAATTTCACTGGTATCTTAATAATTCAAATTTTGCTTTTATAGAGCGATGGGACTCCTGTGGTTTTGAAGGAATGTTTCATCCAATTAAATCCTGTCCGTTTCTCACCCGCTATCTTGGTTGCCATGGAGACAGTCTCTCCATCGGCTCTTCCAGATGTTCACACAGGCACTGAGGTAATTTGCAGAATACTCCAACTGCTAACATTCTTAGTATTTTATTTTATAAATAACACAAACTGCCAATATTCTTTGCGGTTTTGTAGTCAAAGCCTGTGGAACATAAACAGAAACCAGCTGTCCCAAAGAGAAGGCGTGTGACACGGGAGGTTTGTACAAGCATAAGCTAATTTATCATTTGTAGTACCGATTATTTTATTTAACTGTTTGTTTCTTTATTTTTCTTTTAGGTTTCAGTTGCGTCACGTGTGACTCCTGTCAGAGGCGTTGAATGTGTGCCGCCTGAAAACACTGTAAGTGTTTTTCACATTAAGGTTAAATGTGTAATTTAGAATGAATTACTAAGTGTTTTATTGAAAACATTTGATATTGCATCTTTGTTGATTTTGTGCCAAATCAGCTTGATATGTTTTTTGTGTCATTTATTTGTAGGTCAAGCTTACGCTGCAACCTGCTTGTCCTCGGGAGGTGTCTGACTGTCCTGGTGTGGGGTGCGTCTGTCCTTTGGAGGTTCCTGCTGGCCAGGGGGTTTGTATAATGTGTTCCACAGTGTGTATTAATAAATAAAAAATGTTGTCTGAGTGTTGTTCTTTTCAGTTTACAATTTTCATAACGTATACAATTTTCTAATTTTTGACATTTCAAATATTGTTGGAAGTTTATTTTATTCTTTTGCAGTAACAATTTGGTATCTTTCCTGTTGTAAATACTGAGTTAATGGATCAGAGGAGGTGGTATTTTACTGTAAATGAGTGGTTCAAAGCAAAAACAATGTTGTTAGCTTCTCTGCTTGCATGGATATCACAGCCAAGAGCTACATAGACTGTGTACAATTTCCAAATCTTTCTTAGAAGGTTTTTTTGACAATACTCTTAGTAACATCATTGTAGTTTTAACATTAATACTTTAAAAGGAATTTAAATAGAATCTACTTCAATTTTATTGTTTTCTAGGTTTTATAAAAAGAATAATAAAAGTATCAAAATAAATGCAGACAGCAGTAAAAATAATTAAATTTCTCTACAGCACCCTCTGATGGTTCACAGAAAATATAGCAGGTTATGTAATCTCATGGCAATCCATAATTGTGCAAAAGAACTAGTTTAAAATGTATTTACTTAATTCTTAACATTTTAGTGTAATACAATTCAGAGCAAAAATAATGTGTTTACCTTTTCTGCTAGCATGAATATCTAGAGGAAAAGTATTTTTGAATTTAGCATCCTGCAAGTAACATAAAGGAAATTTGGTGGGATAGCATGCTAAATGAGTTTCAGTATTATAAAAAAAATCTCTTCATAGATTTGTAATATACATTATATTTGGCAGAGAAGCAGATTGCATGAATTACCTTTACCAAATGAGGATGTAGAGATGTTATGTTTTTCACATTTTCACTCTAGATGCCTGAGATGGGTGACTTCAAGTGCACACAGACATCACCCAAAGGTCAGGCTGCTAACCCCGTTGTTTGCAGGTGTTCAGAGGGGTTTCCACCGTCTCTTGTTCCAGGGACATATCTTGGTACTAATCAGACTAGTCCTGATACCTTGATGTCATGTAGTGTTACAGCAGCCATAAAACACCACATTTCTCCCATTTGTACTTGGAAGACTGCGAATGTAGATGAAGTCCGAGTAGAAGGTCAGAAGTTGGCAGGATATATTGCGCGAGAAAGACCAAGCACAGGTTCAAAACCAGAGTTGTGCAAGCTGGTTCAAAATCAGGCTATTTTTGTCGACATTGGAAAGTAGGTCTTGGTGATATGGTAAACGGGACATTGATCTCAACCAGGAGGGGGAACTGTATGAGCTATTGCAAGTGTATTTAATGAGAAACGGAATGTGTATCTTTGGTCTTCGTGATGCAACCACCTTGGTCATCCAGCATGGAGAGTACTTTGCTGTTGCGGATTTTGGAACACGGAATTCAGAGGGTTTAGCATCAGAATCTGGCACGCCTGTTGTCGTATTTAACACGTGTTTAAATGATTTAATGGTTCACTTGAACAAACTTAGGGAATCATTACATGCAACTGAGTTTTCACTCTGCGGTATTTCTGTCAAAGAGCTGTCCAGTAACATGGACACATCTGGAGCACTGACTGAGGACATGCACGTAACAGATGCGTGCCATGCTTCCAGTAGCCATGTTGCATCAGTCAGTGGGTCATTTCATCAGGGCGATGCTCGTTTTACATATGGTGGACTTCAGTGTGCAGCCATTAGTCTTGTTGCTTTAACAAAGCACACACTGAAAAGCGTTTGTTCATGGAATGCTGACATACTGGACGATGTACTGACTGTAGGTGATAAACTGTACACATCTTTGCATGACGGCAATTTAATCAGTACTGGACATGAGCTTCTTTGTATTCCAGACTTGCCTAAAAATATTAGTGTTGATGGACAGCATTTTGAATGTTTTTATGGAAATTATGCTTCTGGAGATGTTGATATAGTAGAAGGAGAGTTAATTGACAATGGTGTGTATACTACTCTCTGGGATGGATTGAGTAAGATCTGTGGAAGGTATGAAACATGCTTTGTGACATTATGTGGGAGTACTTGTGCCCTTATCGGTCATAATGGACGTTATGCTCTTGTAGACTCCCATGCAAGAAACCACGAGGGGATGATAGATGCACATGGGAAGAGCGTTGTTCTCCACTTTAATTCTCTTGATGATGTCTTTGCTCATCTTACCAGGTTTTCTGGTGAACTGAATGTACATCCCAGGGTATTTGAGATCAGTGGAGTTGAAATTGTTCAGATTGACTCAAGTAGCAGCACATGTAAACATGTAGCTGCTGTTCCAAGTAGTAGTCCTCTTTCTGAACAGAGCCATGTGGATATGCAGGATTCTTATGTAGAGCATCCATTTGTTCTTCAAACATCAAACGGGGATGATGGTGATGACAATGTGGTTGTTACTCATGTCCAAAATAAGAAATTGTATTTTAACCCCATCTCTGTAGAGATTGCACGGTCACTTTGTGGAAAGTTGAATGTTGAGTTTGAACGGGCAAATTATGTATCTTATGTAGTTGGTGAACTTGGTCTGCCATGTATGACAGAAAAAATAGTTGGTGATGGAAACTGCTATTTTAGAGCACTTAGTCAAGCCATCAGTGGCAATCAAATATCTCATCGTAAAATTCGGCTTGCTGTTGTAAACCAGTTACAAAGAAATTCTGACGCGTATGATAGTATTTTAAGAAGTGAGTATTCTTCCATATCACAATATATTGCCATTTCAAGGATGCAGTATGTTGGCAGCTGGGCAACTGAAGTAGAGATTCAAGCTGCAGCTGATTATTTTGGTGTTAATATTTTCACATTTTGCGATGATAAATGGCTTGAATACAGTTCTCTGAGTAGTTTGACAAATCATGGTATCTATCTCCAAAATATTAGTGGAAATCATTATGAGACGGTTGTTTGTGTGAAGCAGCCTAACTCACAAACATGTTATGGTTATTGCATGAAAAGTGATCTTTCTGGGGGGCATAAAACTCGGCAAGCTAAAACGGAACCAAAAACTGCACATATAATGAAAACTGAGACTTCTATTGAAGACGAGTGTGTGGGTATTTACAAGATAACCAAAAAACTTTACTATTTACTTCTCTTTCTGAAGGTAATGCTAGAACTTTGTGTAAGAACTTTAAAATAGACTTTGAAGAACATAATTTCCAAAAAGTAATATTGCGTGGGCCTTTGGGAAATGTGTGTAAGACTAAAATATTGTAAATGATGGTAACAGTTTTTTCAGAGCTGTAGCTTATGCACTTAGTGGTTCTGAGAAAAATCACCGTAAAATTAGACTTGCTGTTATTTCACACATGACCAATAATAGAGAAGAATGTGAAAAAAGTTTTACTAAAGATTTTATTTCTGTGACAGAATATGTTAAACAGTCACAGATGAAGTACGTGGGTCACTGTGCTACTGAAATTGAGTTAAATGTGCCGCCAATATGTTAGATTGGATATATGTGTATTTAATGGCACACAGTGAACCAAATATAGTTCAAACAATTGTAATTTGACCAATGAAGCTATATATTTGCAGAACCTTAATGAGCATTTTGATGCTGTTATTGTGCAAAGCAGGGTGATAAAGACTCTTGCTTTGAACTTGTGAAGAAAATGTTTTGTTAAAAACCCAACACATTCATACAAGATCTTCACAAGGTAAGAAAAATGCAAAGCAAACCATTTTAAGCAGTAAAGCAAATTACAGTTTTTCAAAGTATTTAAATCATAAAAAGAATGTGATGGAAATCATTCAATATAAAAATCAATTAATATTTAAACAAAAGAAAAAATCTAATTCCCAGAAGACATATAAAAATAATTTACTCTATAAGGAAAGGAAAAAAAACTTGATTAAAATTAAATATAAAGAAGATGAGTGTCATCGAGAAAAACGTAAACAAATTAGTATCACTAAATACAAGGAAGATGAGTCTCATCGAGTAAAACTTAAGCAAAAGAGTATTGCTAAATATAAAAAAGATGAATCTCACAGACAAAAAGTTAAGGACTTCAGTAGAAGGCAAAACCTTGATCCTGAACATAAGATACGTGTAAAAGCAGCTGTAAATCTAATGAGATGGGATATTAAAGAAAAGTCAAAAGAGTTTGATTTTGTTGTTGAGCGATTTTTGGATAAAGTAAAAGAGGGGCCCAATTTTGTGTGTTGCGTGTGCTTTCGGTTGTTATTCAAACATCAGGTGTTAAATTGTTGTAAAGATTCCTATAGGAAAACTAAAGAAATGTTTTTAATTGCAGATAGATGTATACGTGATGATTATCTGCATAGATGTAACAGCGCATGCATATCACAATGCAATCTTAAAACCTGTCGAAATAAATTGTATATATGTTATTCTTGCCATTATAAAATTAGCAGAGGTCAAATGCCACCAGAAAGTTCATGCAATAATTTGACAGTTGATCCCATCCCACATGAGTTGGCATGCTTGAATACTCTGGAGCAACATTTAATAGCTTTACATATACCGTTTATGAAAATGTTGGCGTTGCCAAAAGGTGGGCAAAATGGAGTGCACGGTCCAGTTACATGTGTCCCTGCAAATATTGTTGAAACATGCAGTTTGCTACCTCGTAGTAATATGGAGGGTCTTTGTTACCGGTTAGTTAAAGCGTAAATTGACGTATAAAGGTCACTATGATTATCAGTATGTTGACACATTACATGTCCAGGAAGCTCTTTGGTACTTGAAACATTGCAACTTTCATTATAAAGATGTAGAGTTCAATGAATCTTGGATCAATGAGTTTTCTCCAGAAGAAAATAGTTCTGTTTTAAAGAATGAAAGTGTTAAAGAAGATGAGGACATGTCCATAGATGAAAATGATGATGACCTTTTACATGACAGACAGCAACACTGCATGTTTCAGGACAGTTGTCTTATGCCGGTAGATATAGGCCAAGAAGCTTTGGATGTGTATGTTGATAATGTGTTAAATGTAGCGCCAGGTGAAATAATAATCCTATAAAACTGCTTTCAGATTGTACTAATGAAGCGAAATGTTTCCCTGTATTGTTTCCATCTGGTTTTAACACATACCATGAAAAGCGGCAATATCGTTTGACTTTGAGTCGTTATTTAATAACCGACTTCTTCATGCCGATGGTAGATTTGCGCGTAATGTAGAATACATCTTCTTTGCTCAATATATGTCAGAACTTGAACAGGTTGTATCTAAAGTGTCAATAGCTTTACGTAAAGGCACAAGTTGTACATCTCAAAATATGACTGAGGTTTTGAAGGATGAAAATTCGTTAAATAAGTTGTTGGAATTTGATGAGGGATATCGCTTCTTGAAACCCATTCGAGGCACACCTGCTTTCTGGCAGTCGGCTCAACGCGACTTGCTAGCTTGTGTTAGAATGTTGGGAAAACCCACATGGTTTGCCTCATTTTCTTCTGCTGATATGAGATGGACAAATCTACTTTATAGCATTTTAAAGCAGGAAGGGCGAACACAGACTTTGGAACAGTTGCAGTGGGCAGATAAGTGTGAATTGCTGCGTCGAAACCCTGTTACTGCTGCCAGAATGTTTGATTTTAGGTGGCATGTTTTTGTAAAAGAAGTTTTAATGTCTCCTGCAAATCCAATTGGAAAAATTGAAGATTATTATTATCGTGTAGAATTCCAGCAGCGTGGTTCTCCCCATTGTCATTGCCTTTTTTGGATTTCTGGTGCTCCAATTCTTGACAAGAACACAGATGAAGAGGTTACTGCATTTATTGACAGTATGTCACATGTGAAATTCCATCTGAAGAAGATCCGTTGTTTGAAGTTGTTACATCTGTACAGCAGCATTCAAAACGACATTCAAAAACTTGTAAAAGAAAAAACAGTCTGTCGTTTCAATTTCCCACGGCCTACATCTTGCCGAACATTTATTTGTCGCGGTGAAAAATATCATGATCCAGTTAAGACTTGTACGTGCAATTTGGATAAAACTGACGATAAAGCACATTGCGAATGTAAGAATAAAACGACTAGGGAAAAATCGACAGAGATGTAGCAAGTGACATTTAACAAATGTCAAGAAAGCCATCTCAGATGAGAACTGTCCATACAGTACTGTTGAAGAAATGTTTAAAGCTTTGAATATTAATCAAGATTATTTGAATGGCATACAAGCGATCCAGTAGGAATACTCATGTCGTATTGAAAAGACAAATTAATGAAATCTGGATTAATCAATATAGCAGGGCGCTGTTAAAAGCTTGGAATGCAAATATTGATATCCAGTATTGTGTTGATGCGTATGCTTGTTGTGTTTATATAGTCTCTTACATGTCCAAAAGTGAGCGTGAAATTGGCCTTCTGTTGGGAAATGCACAAAGAGAAGCAGCCAAAGATGGAAATGTTAGTGCTAAAGAGGCTTTAAAGAAACTTGGTAGCGTGTATTTACATAATCGGGACGTTTGTGCGCAGGAAGCAGTATACCGACTCACCAACATGCATTTAAAGGAGTGTTCTCGTAAAGTTGTCTTTCTTCCTACGGGCGATAATATCACAAAAATGAGTTTACCAATATCTATTTTGAGAGAGAAAGCTGCATCCCAGGATCTCACTCCAGAAGACATGTGGATGACTGGTATAGTTGACCGCTTTAAGAACAGAACAAATGATGATGTCTTTTCTGATATGTGCCTGGCTAAGTTTGCTTCAGAGTATCGTGTTTTGACCAAAAATGAAAAGTGTCGAAATTCCGTAAAGTTGAATAAGGATTTTGGGTTAGTTGCGAAAAGAACTCGGACAAAACCAGCAGTTGTTCGATATGCACGTTTCTCTGAAACAAAACAACCAGAAAAGTTTTATCAAAGCGTAATGCAGTTATTTCTGCCTTATCGCTTTGATAGTGAACTTAAACCTGCACATTGTGAATCCTATTGTGACTTTTATAGGACTGGTGTTATTGGATTTTTTGACGGAACCAAACATTCTGTAAAGTCTGTTGTAGATTTAAATAGGAGTGAATTTGAGTTGGAATCTGATCATTTTGAGGCTGTTGAAAATGTTACTGGTGATGTCATGCTGGAGGATACATGGGCTGAGTTGTGTCCTGAGGTTGAATTGGAACGCTTGGAGTGTGTTGAATTACTAAAAGAAAGACCAATAGATAATGATGGTCAGGAACATATTCCTGATTTAAGTTCTAACCGTAAAGAAATTGCAGTATTTGAGAAAAAACAAATTAGTAGATCTGAAGGCCTTGCATTGATTAGATCTTTGAATGAAAAACAGTTTTCTGTTTTTTATCAAATCCGGCAGTGGTGTTTAGACAAAGTTAATGGAAAAAATCCAGAACCATTGCACATATTTATTACGGGGGGTGCCGGTACAGGGAAAAGTCATTTAATCAAAGCAATTGAATATGAATCGAAACGGTTATTGTCCACTGTGTGTAGGTTTCCTGATAATACATGCGTATTACTCACAGCTCCCACTGGCATCGCGGCATATAATTTAGAAGCGACAACAATCCACACCACTTTTTCTATTGGAAAGGATGTACGCCTACCATATACTCCTCTGGGTGAAGATAAAATAAATTCCTTGCGTGTCAAATACTGTGATCTCCATCTTCTTATTATAGATGAAATATCAATGGTTGATCACAATCTCTTATCATATGTCAACGATCGATTGCGTCAGATTAAACAAACCACAAACGTATATGGGGGTATCAGTGTCATAACAACAGGCGATCTCTTCCAGCTCCCTCCCGTTCGAGGGAAGCCGATATACACTGAGGGTGTTGCCACAAATATATGGTCAGAGTTATTTCAAATTGTAGAATTGACTGAAATTGTGAGGCAAAAAGATGCTGTATTTTCTCAACTGCTTAACAGGATGAGAACTCGCTCCAAAGATAAACCAATCCTTGCTGATGATTTAAAGATTTTAAAACGTTGTGAAACAGGTGAGGTTAGCTCAGCCTTGCACATATTTGCGACTAATAACCAAGTAAATGAGCACAATATTAATCGTTTATATGAGACTTGTCCTGAATTTTTAAGAATTGGTGCACAGGATTATGTCAATGATAAAAAAACAGGAAAACTGAGGTTGTTAGACGGGAGTCATGCAAAAGCTTCAATACTTCTTTATCGGAAGTGCTGTTGTTGGGTAAAGGCACACGTGTTATGCTTTGTAAAACGTGGACATTAGTGATGGTCTGGTTAATGGTGTCAGCGGTACTGTTACAGAAATATTAATACCAGAAAAGACAAAGTTTCCCAAAGTTGTCTATGTTAATTTGATGATGATCGAGTAGGCATGAAGAAGAGGAAGAACTGTCTCAATGCATCATCAGATTTAGCAGGATCAACACCTATTGAACCTGAGGAGGACAGAGCCACTGTTAAAGGTGGCTTGCGGCGGCAATTTCCTCTCAAGTTAGCATGGGCATGTACTGTACACAAAGTTCAAGGAATAACTGTTGATGAAGCTGTTGTTTCTTTTAGTAAAATATTTTTACCGGGACAAGCTTATGTCGCTGTCAGTCGTGTTAGAAGTCTTTTAGGTTTGACGATTCAAGATTTTGATGAAAAAGGATATATTGTAAAGATGACATTGCTGTTGCTCTAAAGAGTATGACGCCCCTTTCGAGTGGATCTTTTCGTTGGATATATTTAACACATCTCTTTTTACTGTATTCTTGATGAATGTGCAAAGTTTAAATCGGCATGTAAAGATTTGGCCTGCTTTACAGAACACTGGAAACCTAAATGTGTTGCTGTCACAGAAACATGGTTGTCTTCAACCCAACAGATACAGTAATGATAGATGGTTATAGTTTTCCAACCAACCACGACATTTGTCATATACCAGAATGCATCCAGAATTGATTGCGTTGCAAGACCAACAACATGGTGGTGTTGGCATGTATTGTGCACATGATGTGGAATTTGAAATTCTACCACAACCAGAGCTAAATTTGGAATGTTTAGTGTATCGGTTTTGTCGTTTTAACATGGTCCTTGGGGTGATTTACAGACCACCATTATATCCTTTGTCACTATTTAAGAAAAATTTAGCAAAGTTACTTGATTGGCTTGAGAAACAAAGTGACACAATAGCACTGATTGGAGATTTTAATGATGATATTTTGAAGTCATCAAGTATATCAAAATTTGTTTCTGATAAGGGATACCTACAAATGGTTGGAGATGCAACCACTGAAAAAGGTACTTTGATAGATCATGTTTATATTAAATCTCAGGTATATGAAGTTGAGGCAGTAGTGCCAACATATTTCAGTGATCATGAGGGTATAATGTGTGGTTTTACATCATCATAATTTTAGTAATCTCAGGGTGTAATGTGTGGTTTTAAGCTGTTGTAATCATGTGACATTAACATTAAAAAGGTTTTGTTTTCTTGATTAGAATGAATGAAAACATTTTTATAAGACATTGAAAATGTCAATATATTAAATAATTTCAAATTTTTTGAAATATATCAAATATAAATACAATACCTTAATAGTGAAACATTTAAATTCCAATTTATTTAAAAGTATCTTACTTGTTGCAGGTTTATGTGAAAAGTTAACAAAACCTTTTAAGTTATTTTAAATTAATTGACTTTAAGGTTTTCGTTTCTTGCATTAAGACAGCATTTTTGAAAGTTAGACAGTTAAAGTGTTGAATACATACCCGAAGTAATAATGAGACATTAAGATTTTAGCAATTGGTTTATTTTTATTTTCTCATTTCCCTTTGGGATCAATAAAATATTATGGAATTTCAATAGTTAATATATGTTTATTATCTTTGAAGCTGTTCTTAATGCAGGGTTTGCTTTACCTTGTGACATAGCACAAAAAAAGCAAAGGCAGGTGTAATGGTATTCCATTGGAACAAGGTTCGATTCCTTGAGCTGCCCTACTTGTTGTGCTGACAGTTGAAGGTAAAAGTTTAAAAGTATGAACCTTATGAATCATTTTAATTTTTTTCCAAATGTGTTTGTTTCTTCCATTTAAATATAGTATTTAAATAGAAAATTATCAGATTTTTGCTTTATGTAATTGTTGAAGTCATTACAAAAATGATAAATCTTTAAAGCTCGTCACATATTTTAATATTAAAAAATAAATGTGTTGGGAAGTTGTGTTTTGATGTTTGTGGTCTGCCGTTTTCTTAAAGTTTTTGGAGAATATGTTCTCTGAAAAGTATTAGAAAACATATTGATACTTATCTGGTAACTTATGTTAACATAGCTGCATTGTATTTTTAGCAGTGCTCCCTGGTGAAGAAGGCAACATGTCGTGCAGATGGGCTGATGTAGCAAGGAGATATAGCTGCTGAAATAATCTATGAGGTGTGGTAGAGTCAATTACAATTCAAGTCTGTTGGGCTCTTTAGCATTGAACAAAGGTCAAACGTATCCATTTTGGTCCCAATCTGAAGATGCGTGTTTGATTCAGAGACAATTTATGCATATGGCGAAGGACAGCCAGTTTACCACGCCCCATGAGTCAGAGTTCATCCTCACAGTTCATCATCAGGTCATATAATATCAGGTGGTAGAAGATTAATTCCATATGTATTTCAGTAAAAATAAGACATACAGTAGAAAAAACAGCTGAATTCCTGTTAAAAGTGGGCGGAGCTAAGGTTACGTCATCATCTGACCATGAGAATGTAATGAGGCTTGGTCAGTATTGAGACATAGGAAGTCTGAAGCAGCTGTTACCTTGTATGTGGAAGTTATCTCACTTTGATGTTTTATGGCGAATAGTCAAAGTTTGGCACTTAGCCACGCCACATGCTTTGACATACAAAAATTCCTGTGATAACTTTAGACCTTTAATCA
Source organism: Poecilia reticulata (assembly GCF_904066995.2). Classification (NCBI taxonomy): domain Eukaryota; kingdom Metazoa; phylum Chordata; class Actinopteri; order Cyprinodontiformes; family Poeciliidae; genus Poecilia; species Poecilia reticulata. The sequence continues at coordinate 23,483 of NW_027675168.1, read as the reverse complement.
ACTCTCTGCTGACTGAGTTTGAAGTCTGTATCTGAAACGCTGTAGGAGGAGTTCGATCAAATACGACGTCTGTGAAAAACAGCAAATGGCGTTTATCCAAAATGGCCGACTTCTGTTGGGTTTGGACCATGGCTCCAAGAGACTTTTTGTAGGTCTTGACAACACACAAGTGTACCAAGTTTCATAATTCTAGGTTAAAGAATGGCTTGGGGCTGATTATTGAAAATCTTCAAGGGGCGCTGTTGAGACATTAGGCCACGCCCACAAAAATAACACTGGATTCCTGTCGAGGGGCCCACAAGGATCAAACCTAGTGAGTTTGGTGCAGCTGGGCTTTAAACTGTGGAATCAAGGCCAAATGTAAGGAGACGGCGTTAAAGGTCACTTCGCCACGCCCACGCCCACCTGCTGCATCCAAACCAAACGGGGTTGGACACCCTGACACACCAACATGTCTTCTGTCTGTCACAGTTTCATGTTGATTAGGTGAAAGGGTCAGATAGTGAACGTTCGCAGTAAAACATGACACTTCCTGTTCTAAGGGGCGTGGCTTAGGTAATCTCAAAATTTCACAACTGGGTGTCGTAGGTCATCCAAAGGTGATCACACACAGAAAGTTTGGTGGCTCTGTGTTTAGTTGTAAGAGATATAACAGTTTATTACTTTCTGGTGAGTCGGTGAACTTTGACCCCCCTACGACCCCTTCAGCATGCTCGAAGAACTCACGAATTTGATAACTTTGAATCGGCCATGCCTTATGAATGATCTGACCGAGTTTGAAGCCGATCGATCGAAATCCTAGGGAGTTCGATCAAATGCGACGTGTGTAAACGGCTAAAATGGGCTCAAAATCGGAACTTCAATCCAAAATGGCCGACTTCCTGGGATACTTGCACTATGACATTAATAGTAAATTCAGAGTGTCTTGGGAAGCTCTACACTGTACCGAATTTCAAGTCTCTACGATAAAGTAAGTGAATAGAAAAGGTCTTTTGAAAGTTTCTAGGGGCGCCCTTGAGCCGTTTCTTGTGCCATTATTGCGAGGACCTTAAAAAACGTAAATTTCAACCGGCTCTATGCGGCCGCCAAGTTTGGTGAGTTTTTGAATAATGAATAGCCCCCAAAAAGCCAATTTAACTTTACGGAAGAAGAATAATAATTTACAGCACGAAAACAATAGCCTTCGCAGCGCTTAGCTGCTCGGGCCTAATAATAAACAGCACGATTACAATAGGCCTTCGCAGCGCTTAGCTGCTCGGGCCTAATAATAAACAGCACGATTACAATAGGCCTTCGCAGCGCTTAGCTGCTCGGGCCTAATAATAATAATTTACAGCACAATTACAATAGGCCTTCGCAGCGCTTAGCTGCTCGGGCCTAATTAAAGCTCCGCGGAGCCTCAAGCGGCCCGAGCAGCCAAGCGCCGCTCCGGCCTATAGCCACCGCGGGGGACCCAGCACCGCCGCCCGCCTGCCACCGCGTAGCCTTTCACAGAGATGAGGCGCGCGTCCGCCTGGCAGTTCGCACCGTTGACTTTCGCATGGTTTCCTGGTGACACACCACAAATTTGGTGCTGATCGGTCGATGTAGAGAGGAGATATTGGTGATGGGATAACCTAGGGGGCGCTGTAGAGTAAAATCACAATTCAAACCTGTTGGGCTCTTTAGCATTGAACACAGGTCAAACGTATCCAGTTTGGTTCCAATCGGAAGATGCGTGTTTGATTCAGAGACAATTTTATGCATATGGCGAAGGACAGCCAGTTGGCCACGCCCCCATGAGTCAGAGTTCATCATCACAGTTCATCATCAGGTCATATAATTTCAGGTGGTAGAAGATTAATTCCATATGTATTACCCAGTAAAAAGAAGACATACAGTAGAAAAAACAGGTGACTTCCTGTCAAAAGTGGGCGGAGCTAAGGTTACGTCATCATCTGACCATGAGAATGTAATGAGGGTTGGTAAGTAGTGAGACATAGGAAGTCTGAAGCAGCTATGACCTTTTATGTGGAAGTTATGTCACTTTGATGTTTTATGGCAAATAGTCAAAGTTTGGCACTTAGCCACGCCCATATGCTTTGAAATACAAAAATTCCTGTGATAACTTTAGACCTTTAATGTCTGAACTCTCTGCTTACTGAGTTTGAAGTCTGTATGTCAAACGCCGTAGGAGGAGTTCGATCAAATATGACGTCTCTGAAAAACAGCAACTGGCGGCTTTCATCCAAAATGGTAGACTTTCTGTTGTGTTTGGACCATGGCTTATGGAGGAATTCAAAGGTGCTAAACTCATGAATTAAGAGACGATACACAAACTCCATTCTCTCCGGCTCACTGACAACCAGGAAGACATTTAATGCACATCTGCGGAATCACATATTACATTTTCATCATCTCATTTCATCGTCTCAGAATCCAAAATGTCTTGTCTTCTGCTTCTGGCTTCGAGCATTTATACCGTTTTCAGTCTGCTGTTGTGTATTGGAAACCATCTGACCAATGGCATTCTGAATCTTGCTTCTGGCTCTGTTTTACATTGAGTGTGTGTTGGAAGTTCCGAGAATTCTGGGCTGACCTCGTGGAAGTTAAATCTGCTCCCTCAGAGGACCATTAGTCAGATTGTTAGTTCTTATCTGTCCAAACAGAGACTCTGGCTGAGTCCCTTGCCTGCCAGGATGTCTCGTACAACACCTTATTTGGTGTTGAACCAGCACAACATAACACATTCCTTTTCAGTAAAACATATCTTAATGTGAATTAACACAACTTTTAACTATTAACATAATTATATTCCTCAATATTCCCCCCTAAAATAAGTACACTTATTTTCTAGTTAATTCGTATGGCATTGCTCTCCCATGGTCATACGTTTCATTGATATAGGATCGAAAAACCCTCTATGACAATCCTTTCATCCGAGGGAAAAAATTATCCTATGGCCCTCTAGGCAACCACCCTCAGGCACCAATGAAATCAATGACCATGGTACCCACAATGATTTCTGCTCAAACACCATCATAGGACAATCGGCTTGGTTTGAACCAAGTAGTAGTAAGCTTGACTTCTCAGCAGCGATGTGGTGCAGCGTTGTGTAGTACAGTTCCTGTCCTCGGTCGCAGATGCAATTTGTTGTTCCGGTTTGATGTTTCCTTGATTTTATTACTCTGCCTTCTAACTGTCCCGGTTCAGGGCTCCAACAAATTCCCATGTACATGAGTCTCTGAGTCCAACACACATAGGGTCTCTGAACCGCCAGTCACTCTGGTTGCCCTGAGAAGACAGGAAACTGAGCAGTATCTTATAGTACAACATGTTCCAATTAAAGGTCTTCATTGCTTGCATAGAGAAATCCTTGATGCTACTTATTGGATTCTAAAGTCCTATTAGTAACTCACATGTGACCTGCGCATGATGACCTTCCATATACATTTCATTTAACATACTGTCCAAGTCATATTATTACCACCTCAACATTCCCCACCATCACACAGGAAAGTTCATCATAAATCAGAATTGAACAACCTGTGACAATACAATAAGGGAATTTGATAAAAAGAAAACAGTACACACAATATCCAATGTGGTTGAACCAAATCATGTCACTACAGAATCAAATTATCCATCTAGATGCATAATAATGACATCACCTTTGCAACCTAACGGTGTCAGTTCCCCCAGTTATCACAATCCGCTTGTCCACAGTCCCATGGTTGTCCAGGAACCACGACTCCATCGAGACGCAAAATAACAAAAGAAATATAAACACATCAATAAAATAACTTTCAAAACAACGTCACAGTTACAATCACAACCTTAAGGAACATTTCATGAAGGATGTAACAATTATGAATGATCAATTCTCAACTCAAAGGATATTGTTGCTTCAACTCACTCAGCCAGTACCCAGATTCAGCCATTCTCCTGGGCAAACAGCCCTACCTGATTGCAGTTCCTGAAACATAGTTCTGATGGGAACATACAGCAAATGGGATTGAGTTATGTTTGGGATTATTTAAATTTATTGATCAGGGTTTTCATGCAAGAGAACGAACAAGGAAGGAAGCAAAGGTAAAAAGAGATAGAATCAGAAACCCCCTTCTCCTCTGGAAGACCTCCATCTTCTCTCAAAGGATATAGAAACATTTAAGTTGTTTGTATGTATGTAGAAGCATAGTTTGGTCAGATATGCTGGATACCTTTAGTTCAAACCAGCGCTGTGAAGCCTAACTAGTCACATTATTACAGGAGTCATCTCTACCACACAGTGCTTATGTAATGGCTAGGTATAAATTGTGAAACACCCCCCTATGACCATAACTACCCAACTATGGAAAAGGAAATTATCAATTGAAGTGTCCAAATCAATATCCATCAACTATTTAGGTTATTTTTAGTGCCACAACTGTCAATTATTGATAGTTCTCAATGTAGTTTTACAAATGTGATGAAACTTTTCCCTGTACATCTTATAACATAACTGTCATAAAATCTCTTCTCCTGATTCCACCTTCAATTCAACACTATGCTACTCATTTAGAATATAATATGTCCATTTATTTATTAAAGGCCATATAAGGAATTTGTCTTAAAGGTTGTACTTCAACCTGTCAGCAGTTTGTTTCCTATTAGATTGCATACAGGTCTTATGTCAAGCCCATTGATTTAATTTTAACTGGTTCGTGATTTGGAATTAAATAAGATTGTTGCAGTTTTATTCGACATTTGACTCTTTTACATAGTCTCTAACTTTCAGTTGTCATGGTAGATTTTATGCCATAGGTAAAAGAAGCTTTAACTTAAGTTTACTTCTTAAATTTCAACCTAGTCTCTCAGCAAGCTTGTTGAATTTCGTTCCTCTGTGAAATGTTTTGCCTCCCCAGCTTAGAAAATGTTAACCCTTCTTAAACTCTCTGGATTTGCTTTTGTGCTGAAAAGGTGCTTGTGAATTAAAATTACATTACCTTGAGAACTTTAAATTAATTCCACTAGAGTAATCTTACCTAATTGCCAACCCATTTACTAAAAATTCTTCTATTTGAAGAAGAACTGTCATAATAATAAATGTACACTGTGTGTCAGAAGTGACTCCAACGTTTGTTTGGTCCAATAGCATAGGTTCAATAGAAAGCTGTTATATTGAGTTTTAATGACCAAACATCAGGAGAGATCTGTTCTAGGTCCCTGCAGTTCAGATGACCTAAATCAAGAATTAACATTATCCATATTTCACTTTGTGTTTCATCATACCGTCTCTCCAGATTTCACTCCTCCTGTTTTGGAGATATTTAGGTGTCTTCCATCAGGAGAAGGCGGCTAGAATAGGACAGATTTACAGCTTCTGAAAGACAGATCTAAAAGCAGAAACAATTAGTGCTTTAGATTAGACAAGGCATGCAATCAAACCCTGGTCCTGTCTTTACTTTGCTATACTAAGGCTGAACCTGTTGTCCTGGTCGGAATATGAAACATTTCTTCTCCCATAATGTAATGCTGACAAAATGTTTGTAATTGACAAATGTAGCAAAATCAGATTGATGCCAGATACAACTTATTCATAGTGACAGAAACAATTTTATGACCAATCAAACAGAAACCCATAATATTTTAACCTTAGAGTAAAATTTCACATTCTCTACATGAGTTCAAATAAAAATACAGAGAGAAAAATGAACTGAAGTGTACATTCTGTCTGTTGATGAAAGGGTACAAGTGAAACACCTACTGCAGAGCTCAAATAAATTTATGAATTTTCAAAACAATTTCTGATTTATGTGTCTCTTAGCATTGTTTTGAGTATGATGTTTATGTAGTATTGCCATATTGAAGACTGAATATAGTTGGGTTTCTACCAATTGTTTTGTCTCTAACATCAACTGTTTAATGTAAAAACCCTATTGAGACACCGTTCCTAGAATTAAATATATTTTGGTCTAACCTTTAGCCTGCTGACCCCCCTTGAAAGTAATCCTGGCTCTAAGATAGGAACTTCAACTTTGTCAGGTTCGCTTGAGCTTTTAATTATCTGACTCCTTTACTATCCAGTTATTTCTCCATTCTTTTTCTTTCACTCCTAAAGGAACAAATATGTCTCCTGTTTAGCAGAGTATAGTGTTATAAATTATTTTATCATGGGAGAACTCATGACCTTCAATTTGACGGAATATGTTAGTTTAGTTTAGAACAATTTAGACAAAGTGTTAACCAGCAACCTTGGAACTAGAATTGGGAGAGAAAATTATTAGAATAAAAATAGCATTTACGCCCACTTGTGAAATTGATTCAATTTCCTCTCAATAATTATTTTTAATTCATTTCTATCGTTGGAATGCTCAAAGTGATAATCTATTAGATTAACTTCCAGATTGCCAAATTAAGGTTAAGGAAGGTTCAGAGGGTATTAATGAAGACTTATTTAATTAATTGGTCATCTTATGATCTTCCTGATGGACAGTCTGTTGGCCTTGGTTGCATGATGGTTCCTGTGCTGCTGCTCCTTCGTCCAAGGCTGTTGTCAACCAGTGGAGACCGTTTCCTGTGCTCAGCCATTGTTGCTGCTGGCCAGAGCATCACTCCTTGAGCAGGCGCTGTGCCAGTGCTCCATGGTCCACGCAGGTTTCTACTGTGGAGATGAGTTTTGCTTCTCCATGTTGACATGCTGTGAGGAGCCAACGTCACCAGTCAGCAGCTTCATAGGCACTTTTCCTCCAGTGCCAAAGTTGTCAAAGTTGCCATATGCAACTCTATCATGGCCAACAGTTCCATCTCTTAGTGAGTAATATTGTAACTATTTGAGTTGTTGTATTCCACCTGTGATCAATTAATTGTTTTATTAAATTTTATTCACTGCCACACTTAATTTTGATCAATTATAATTGTTGCTTTGTCCGTGTCTTAATGTTCCAACTGCAGAGGTCTCCCATAACAAAACAATTCACCACCATATTAACTATAATTTAAAAAGCAGTAAGTAGTTTATTACAGAAAGTCTTATTTTTCTATCCAGAATATGTTTTCCATAACCTATTATTAGCTATTATTGCACTGATTATGTTGGAGCTGAAATACCATCTAAGGGGTTGTTTTTGCAAAAGGATTCTTGGCAATTCTCCAGTTCAAACTGACCTAACCCCCTTCCCTCCAACCGTGCACAAAGTGCACAGATGGAAGGAATGCGGTCTCGACGGATAGCATCAACAAATTGGTCTATTTGGTACTTCTGAGAAGGAGCAGATGACTAGGTCTGTTGAAATCATGAGGTCTTATGTCCTTATTTGGACTCGTATTAAAGGTCGGCCAACAAACGCTGTAGAAAAACAAGCTGAGAGTCTGTTGGCAGAAACAGCACCTTTTCCCTATTGGTTGAAAAAGACTGTTGAATTTGAGGCTTAGGACAGATTTTTTGGTATGTAAGATTTTATGTGTTGAACTGACAAAACTGATTCCGTGGGGGTAATAAATCTCTTGGCAGTCTATGGCCCAGCAGCAACAACTACGTCTCTGTGTATTATTTCCCTTACTTACATATTTGAGAGTAGCCACCCTTCAATTCCTCAATAATTCACTGTGTTTCCTGTGTATATAAATGAGTAATGGTAATCATGAGCAACAAATTCCTAATAGTGTATGCTGTTCCATTAACTAATTTCTACGTAATCAACAGTCATTTGCCAGTTAGTTGTTTTAAATTGTTGATTGTATTTCTTATAATTAAGAATCTATATTCCGATTCACTCAAACTGAATGGGTAGGTGAGGGCCCTGTTTTTCTTTGGATCGCCCATGTTGCAGCTGGAGCTAAGCCCCCCTTCTTGCTTTCTCTGCTTTTCTCTCTCTGCCTGAGCTGCGTCCTGTGTGCAGCTGCTGGCCTGTTGCCTCGTGTGACGTAGAGGTGCAGAGACTGAAACACAATTCATAAGACACATTACACTTTCACATGACAATTAACTCAACATAACAACACTTTCGACTCATCCAAAATGCGAAAATATAAATGTACACATTTGGGTCTCATGATCATAAATCTTAAAAATAAAATAATTCTCTTTGCTCAATATACAGCTCAATATACAACACATTCTTTCACATTCCGTACGCTTTATGCCCATTTTTCCCCAAAACCTTGATAATAATTATTGAAATAGGAAACAATTTAGATCCACACATTTGACTCTGTCGACCCAGTACTCATATAGGTTTGAAATGATCAATTGCAGAATCTTAAAGGTGTCCTGCCAACCTGCTCTACAGTCCGGACTTTTGAGTACTGCGAAATCAGGCCTGTGTGGATGACTAAAGGCCTTGAAACATATTTAAAATTGTAGTTTCATGTGGATCCGTCAAAGTGAAATTGTACCTCAGCAATATAACCAACTATACAGGTTTGTACAGATATTTGTAAGGGTATTTGTATTTGTAAGTGTAAGTGTGTACTTATGACAACAAATCAACACTTAGACAGACGACATGGAAACAATATCATAAATAATCTCGCTCACACTCATCCCACTGCTTCGCACATATAATCATGGTCGTGGCAGGGTGTGTGTGTGTGTGTGTGTGTGTGTGTGTGTGTGTGTGTGTGTGTGTGTGTAAGGTTATGGCACACGCTCCAGCAAGAGAGCGAGCAAAAATTCCAATCGTCGGCTGCTCTTAGGCTCCCTCATTTTTATTCCTGAGATGGAGACAGAGCGAGGCAGTGCATTTCTGTCTTAGTTTGTATATGCGTTGCCTGTCCTAACTATGCTTTGCTTAAGTTAACCCTTCATGGAGATAGTTGAGTCTCACAACCCGCTATTCATGCAGCCAAGCCAAAGCATGCACATGTCTACCATATTCATGCATCACACACTAACTGCAGGCGTTCACACACTCAACCTGTTCTGCTGATATATGTCAAGCGAAGCTCTTAGTGCTTAGAGTCAAAACATGCAAACTTAAACTGCCCGTCATATGCAGCCACATTTCATCAAACACTCATCCAGACATACATATTTTCATACATATATTCAATATACACCCATCACACACATATCCACATCATTCACATAGGCCTAATCTCACACACATCCACATAATTTAGTCTCATGGAAGTTTAATTCATTCCCTAATTTGTATGTGTACATTATTGAAAATTTTTCCTTTTTGAACAATTGATTAAATAATTACTTCAAGTTTTGTTTATTTGAGCTAACTCAGAGATCTCAGATTTCACTGCAGCTTAGGCCATTTATTCATTTATTTATTCATTTATTTATTATTTTTATTTCTCCCTTCCTTCCATTCTTCCCCGAGGAACTAGTTAATATGAGCTCAATTTGTTAGCATGCTCGTTTATGAAAGGTATATAAAATGTAGTTTGCTTGTGATCCAGCCACTGTCCAATTTTTGTGTGCACACATTTAATTAGATTAGAACTTAAGTTAGCTAACAGAAATACTTTAACTCCTCACCAAAATCTCAAACAAAAATTAAAGAACAATCACTGCAGTTTAACTCACAAAATAATCTGTAAAAAACTCCATTTTATTCACTTGAACTTCTCAGTTCTCATTTTTCAACTTCAGGCCTACTCATTCTTACATGGAGGATTTTACGGCTTCTCTTCCACCAAACGGCTTTTGCTCTGTCATGAATGGAAAATAGGCTTTTGTCACTCCATGGAGGGAAAAAAAAACACACACGCTTCTCCGCTACGGAAAACTCACCGTCTCCCTCTCCCGAGAGACACGATGGCTTTCACGCAGCAGAACAAACGTCCCTCCTGGCCTCTTATTATTTCTATAGCGCTTTTCACAGAGATCCCAATCTCTCTTCGCAGATTCAGCTGGCTTAATATTAAACTCACGGCCTCTTGCCGTACTTTTGAACTCATGGCTTCTTGCCATACTATTAACTCACGGCCTCCTGCCGTATCTAACAAATCGTGATATATTATTAATTAGTCAGCTCGCGAAAGTGCCTGCTCAGAAGAGCTACACCAGGCTTGCTGATATGTGGTAACTTATAACGCGGAATAAAATTCCTAAATGTTACCATCGCCAAACGGGCGGTGCCAGACTGACTAAGGTGCTTATTTTTTAGGTTGTCTGTGTTTCCAAAATGTACTAGATACCTATGAGTCTAACGTTTTGTGACAACCCCACCTTGCGCAAGGTTCTGTTTGTCAATGAGCAGGAAAGAACTTCATTTCTTTTTTTTTAGCTCTTCAAACCGGCAGCAGACAGGAAACCGCTCTACAATTTAATAAGTAAGAGATAAGAGATAAATTCTCACCTCTTTTTGTGTCTGGGCCCGCGGTTCTGTTCTGCAGCCAGTCCGAAGAGTCACCTTCCATCCTCCTTAACTTGAATCGGCTCAATCGGCACGTCGGGTGTCACCACTTTTGGAGGAATTCAAAGGTGCTAAACTCATGAATTAAGAGACGATACACACTGCAAAAACTAAAATCTTAGTAAGATTAAATATCTTAAATTAAGGAGATTTTTCTTGTTTTCTTTCTGACAAGATAATTTTTCTCACCAAGAGGGATTTATGTTAGAATATTTTTCTTATTTTAAGTGTTTTTGTACTTAATTATCTCAGTAAGATATAAAAGCTTAATATTAAGAAAATATTACTTATTATGAGTAAATATGTGCTAGAATCTACAATATCAATATTTACCTATCAAACTTCAAGTCTAGAACTTATTTTATATAAGTAAAAATTTCTTATTTCAAGCACAGAAAGCGAAATCACATACTTAATGAAATGTCTTCAGATAATTAAAACAGACTATGTCCAAATGGAATCCTTTGTGTTATTGTCAATGAAAAAAAAACAAAAAACATGAACTTATATTCTTATATAAGTTGGCAGAGTGTACTGGAAATTAAAATTTAATATTTAAACGGTTGACATTTAACACAACAATTTCAGAGACAATATCAGTTTATATATCAAGATAATTCTTGGCATGTTTCCATCTGCTGTGGACCTTAAAGTGATCTTCTTGATGCAAGATGTGGGACCTTTTACTGACATGTCATGAAATTTCTATTGATGTGTGATTTGAAATGGCTGGTATTCCACACAATGAGATTAGAATCAACAATATTGATTAGCTCAATGTCATGATAAATATTTTAACTTTTGGTTTATATTTCAAATTCTTACTTTATAAGTTACTAATATTAGTTTGAACAATATTTTATTCATCATGTTTGTAACCCCTTTTATGACATCATACAATCCAAACGGGAAAGCGCCTAAAGTGGCAGTGAGATAGTATTTATGTTCGAAACAATAAATTTTCTTTCGAATCCAATACCAAGTAAAATGTAAGCTGGTATTGGCAATAGATCCCATACTTTGTGCAAAGACAGTTAGTTTGTTTCTTAATTAAATAAAAAATAAATGTAATCCATATCTTGCCTTCATAAAAAGAACACAATGTACTCTGATGCACTCATTTTAAACTCAGAAGTATTGAGACAACAATCTTGTTTACTATAAGCTATTTTAACTCAGCAGAAATATACAAAACATGTGAAAATGGAGTTGCAAACTAAAAAAAACAAAATTAGTAAAGTAATAACCCTACTAAATAGACTGCTCAAAAAAATAAAGGGAACAGTGTTCCCTTTATTTTTTTTTAGCAGTGTACATCATTGTTTAATTATTAAAACTACTATAAAATGGCAGCTGAAATAGCTCCGTGTCACTTTTTTTTATAATCTGTCAACATGTTCATTTCTGAGTGAGTGAGCGTCAGCAGCACGCTGCGCTTGGGCATTACGTCCTTACACATTACATACTTACCAGGCGGAAGAAAAAGTAGTTCCCATTAACAACGTTTCATTTAGGCAAGATCTCAATAATTTTGTTACTTTCTAACTTGCTCTTGTTAATCTACATTATCTCAAATTACTAAAGTGTTGAAAGTATTGATCCTTGGATCTGAAAATAGATTTTAAAGAATTAAGTTCTGGTATCGAAAGAATCGATATTTCAGTATCAATCCGCACATCACTAACGGCAACGCCAGAGATCATTTAACTGCCCTGATTAACCGTTAATTCAGTTGTAACAGCCTAACTAAGCTTTTATCTACTGTACTTTTATAAGATTTTCTTTTGGCAAATTCTCTAATCTCGGTTGGACATGAATGAAGATGGAGGACTTTTTTACGTGTATAGACCCTACAGCTGCTGTACTCAGAGGTAAGTTTAAAGTTGTCTGTCTTTCTAAGATAAGCTAACTGAAGCTAGTTAGCATGTCTCGTGATATGCCAATTTTCATCCGCGGTTAAAGAGCTGCTCTTATAATATGAGCTTTGAACAGTTATTAACCACAATAGCTGTGGCTTAAAAATAATATCGACACGAGTTCTTGGTAGCTTCCGTTTTTTAACATAGCTAAGGTGGCTTATCATTTAGCTTCTCATTCGGGAAATGGTTAAAGGGCAATTCCGCCTAGTATTTCACTAACTTTGAGGGTGTTTTATGTGCTGTAATTTAAAAACTTAAATGCATTGAGTCTACAAGGTTAGATATTCCACACTGTTACCAGGATATTTTAAACACTATTTTTAATTAGTGAATTTAAGTAGTCCTTGTTTGATTTAATTAAAATAACTTTCTTGCCATCTTGAATTCATGTAATATTGTAATTGAGCACATGAACTAAAATAAGACTTGTTTTATTTTTCAAGTAAACCAAACTGTTGCCATGGTGAAGCCTATGCCAGACACATCGTCAATCACGTATTGCACCATCTACAAGAAACTTTGGGAAATGCAAGTGACGGCATCCTTCACATTCTCAAGGTAAGAAATTTATGATACTGATTCATCATTACACTGATTAGTCCCTAAAACATGGTTTGTTTTGTGATTGTTTTTCTGTCTGTGCTCCAATTAGCAGATGACCCAACAACTTCAAACAAGACCACTTTTCAGCTCTGTGGTGATCGTGAAACCAACTTTCTACTGGCCATTGGAACCATGCCTGCCCTGATCTTCTGAAAGGAGGACATCACAGCTACTACACCTTTCAGCATCCGTGTGTGTGGCCACTCCTCTCTGTGCTGCTGACAGATGTCTTGAGAACGCCGTCTGTAACTGAGGCAAGACTTCCACATATAAAAGGCTATGGCTTATTGGAAGAAGTTCATTGCGGAGGAAGCTCCTATTGTTGACATCTAATCCCAAGATTTTTTTTTGCTTTGGACAATTTGGTTTGCTTGACTCTTAGGGCATCTTATGAGTGCGGCAGATGTGTCAGATCTTCATTGTTCTGTCATTTTACAGGATTGTTTCAGAATCAGATGCCCATCCAGACTTTATTCTGACCAGTAGTCATGTTTTATTGTGCTTATGTGAAACTTAAACGTAATAAATATTACTTTAGTAATTGAACTCATGTCTTCATTTCAGCAAGCCAATAACATCTCTTGTTCCAGTATTCACAGGATCAATTTTTGGATTTTTGTCTTAGCATAAGAACCTTGAGTAAAGTTATGATAGAATATATATTTTAATCCTATGCAACAATAAAAATAAACTAGATTTAGGTATATCACTGCAAAAAGTCCCCTTTCAAAAACAAGAAAAAGAAGTACAAAAATAAGGTACAATTTTCTTAAAAAAAGAAAAATTATCTGCCAACAGAACAGAAAATTTATCTCGTCAAGATTTCTAAAACAAGAAAAAATATCTAACCAAGATAAACTTACAATATCTTAAAATTAGTGTATTTGTACTTAAAACAAGCCAATTTTACTAATACAAATAGAATATATGAGATTTATTTCTTAATACATAGAACATTTTCTTCAAATAAGAAAATTTACGCTATTTCAAGAAATTCAGTGTCAAGTAACATTTTCTTTACTTGAGATAATTTTCTTAAATTAAGATAATATATCTTACTCGTATAAGTAAATTGGCTTGTTTTAAGTAAAAATACACTAATTTTAAGATATTGTAGGTTTATCTTGGTTAGATATTTTTTCTTGTTTTAGAAAATCTTGACAAGATAAATTTTCTTGTTCTGTTGGCAGATAATTTTTCTTATTTTAAGAAAATTGTACCTTATTTTTGTACTTTTTTTCTTGTTTTGAAAGAGGACTTTTTGCAGTGCACAAACTCCATTCTCTCCGGCTCACTGACAACCAGGAAGACATTTAATGCACATCTGCGGAATCACATATTACATTTTCATCATCTCATTTCATCGTCTCAGAATCCAAAATGTCTTGTCTTCTGCTTCTGGCTTGAGCATTTATACCGCTTTCAGTCTGCTGTTGTGTATTGGAAACCATCTGACCAATAGCGTTCTGAATCTTGCTTCTGGCTCTGTTTTACATTGAGTGTGTGTTGGAAGTTCCGAGAATTCTGGGCTGACCTCGTGGAAGTTAAATCTGCTCCCTCAGAGGACCATTAGTCAGATTGTTAGTTCTTATCTGTCCAAACAGAGACTCTGGCTGAGTCCCTTGCCTGCTAGGATGTCTCGTACAACACCTTATTTGGTGTTGAACCAGCACAACATAACACATTCCTTTTCAGTAAAACATATCTTAATGTGAATTAACACAACTTAACATAATTATATTCCTCAACAGGCTCCAAGAGACTTTGTTGTAGGTCTTGACAATATACACAAGTGTACCAAGTTTCATAATTCTAGGTTAAAGAATGGCTTGGGGCTGATTATTTAAAATCTTCAAGTGGGCGCTGTTGAGACACTAGGCCACGCCCACAAAAAATTACACTGGATTCCTGTCGAGGGGCCAACAAGGATCAAACCTAGTGAGTTTGGTGCAACTGGGCTTTAAACAGGAATTCAAGGCCAAACGTAAGGAGACGGCGTTAAAGGTCATTTCGCCACGCCGCCATGCCCACCTGCTGCATCCAAACCAAACGGGGTTGGACACCCTGACACACCAACATGTCTTCTGTCTGTCGACAGTGTTTCATGTTGATTAGGTGAAAGGGGTCAGATAGTGAACGTTCGCAGTAAAACATGACACTTCCTGTTCTAAGGGGCGTGGCTTAGGTAATATCATAATTCACAACTGGGTGTTGTAGGTCATCCAAAGGTGTTCACACACAGAAAGTGTGGTGGCTCTGTGAGTTTTTTTGTAGGAGATCTAACAGTTTATTATTTGTGGTGAGTCGGTGAAGTTTGACCCCTGGTACGACCCCTTCAGCATGCTCGAAAACTCACGAATTTGATAACTTTGAATGGCCATGCCTTATGAACAATCTGACCGAGTTTGAAGCCGATCGATCGAAATCCCTAGGAGGAGTTCGATCAAATGCGACGCGTGTAAACGGCCAAAATGGGCTCAAAATCGGAAATTCAATCCAAAATGGCCGACTTCCTAGGACAGTTGCACTATGACATTAATTGTAAATTCTGAGGGTCTTGGGGAGCTCTACAACTGTACGAATTTCAAGTCTCTACGATAAAGTCAGTGAATAGGAAAGGGTTTTTTGAAAGTTGCTAGGGGGCGCCCTTGAGCAGTTTCTTGTGCGATTTTTGCGATGACTTTAAAATACGTAAATTTCACCAGTCTCTATGGGCCCGCCATGTTTGGTGAGTTTTTGAATATGATAAAGCCCCCAAAAAGCCAATTTACTTTACGGAAGAAGAATAATAATAATAATTAAAGCTCCGCGGAGCCTCAAGCGGCCCGAGCAGCCAAGCGCCGCTCCGGCCTATAGCCACCGCGGGATCCAGCACCGCCGCCCGCCTGCCACCGCGTACCCTTTCGCACAGTTGAGGCACGCGTCCGCCAGGCAGTTCACACCGTTCACTTCAGCATGGTTCCCTTAGGACACACCACAAATTTGGTGCAGATCAGTCGATGTAGAGAGGAGATATTGTTGATGGGATAATGTAGGGGGCGCTGTAGAGTAAAATCACCATTCAAACCTCTTGGGCTGTTAAGCATTGAACACAGGTCAAACGTGTCCAGTTTGTTGCCAATCGGAAGATGAGTGTTTGATTCAGAGACAATTTTATGCATATGGCGAAGGACAGCCAGTTGGCCACGCCCCCATGAGTCAGAGTTCATCATCACAGTTCCTCATCAGGTCATATAATGTCAGGTGTTAGAAGATTAATTCCATATGTATTACTCAGTAAAAATAAGACATACAGTAGAAAAACAGGTAACTTCCAGTCAAAAGTGGGTGGAGCTAAGGATGCGTCATCATCTGACCATGAGAATGTAATGAGGGTTGGTCAGTACTGAGACATAGGAAGTCTGAAGCAGCTGTGACCTTGTATGTGGAAGTTATTTCACTTTGATGTTTTATGGCGAATAGTCAAAGTTTGGCACTTAGCCACGCCCACATGCTTTGACATACAAAAATTCCTGTGATAACTTTAGACCTTTAATGTCTGAACTCTCTGCTCACTGAGTTTGAAGTCTGTATCTGAAACGCTTTAGGAGGAGTTCGATCGAATATGACGTCTGTGAAAACAGCAAATGGCGAATTTAATCCAAAATGGCCGAATTTCTGTTGGGTTTGGACCATGGCTCCAAGAGACTTTTTTGTAGGTCCAGACAAGATACACAAGTGTACCAAGTTTCATAATTCTAGGTTAAAGAATGGCTTGGGGCTGATTATTTAAAATCTTCAAGGGGGCGCTGTTGAGACATTAGGCCACGCCCACAAAAAATCACACTGGATTCCTGTCGAGGGGCCCACAAGGATCAAACCTAGTGAGTTTGGTGCAGCTGGGCTTTAAACTGTGGAATTCAAGGCCAAACGTAAGGAGACGGCGTTAAAGGTCACTTCGCCACGCCGCCACGCCCACCTGCTGCATCCAAACCAAACGGGGTTGGACTCCCTGACACACCAACATGTCTTCTGTCTGTGGACACAGTTTCATGTTGATTAGGTTAAAGGTTTCAGATAGTGAATGTTCGCAGTAAAACATGACACTTCCTGTTCTAAGGGGGCGTGGCTTAGGGAATCTCAAAATTTCACAACTGGGTGTCGTAGGTCATCCAAAGGTGATCACACACAGAAAGTTTGGTGGCTCTGTGAGTTTATTTGTAAGAGATATAACAGTTTATTACATTCTGGTGAGTCGGTGAACTTTGACCCCTGGTACGACCCCTTCAGCATGCTCGAAAACTCACGAATTTGATAACTTTGAATCGGCCATGCCTTATGAACAATCTCACCGAGTTTGAAGCCGATCGATCGAAATTCCTAGGAGGAGTTGATCAAATGCGACGTCTGTAAACGGCCAAAATGGGTCAAAATCGGAATTCAATCCAAAATGGCCGACTTCCTGGATAGTTGCACTATGACATTAATTGTAAATTCAGAGTGTCTTGGGGAGCTCTACAACTGTACCAAATTTCAAGTCTCTACGATAAAGTAAGTGAATAGGAAAGGGTCTTTTGAAAGATTCTAGGGGGCGCCCTTGAGCCGTTTCTTGTGCAAATTTTGTGAGGACCTTAAAATACGTAAATTTCACACGGGCTCTATGCGCCCGCCAAGTTTGGTGAGTTTTTGAATATGATAAAGCCCCCAAAAAGCCAATTCATTTGGGGGGCAGAATCGTAATAATAATAATAATAATAATAAACAGCTCGATTACAATAGGCCTTCGCAGCGCTTAGCTGCTCGGGCCTAATTAAAGCTCCGCGGAGCCTCAAGCGGCCCGAGCAGCCAAGCGCCGCTCCGGCCTATAGCCACCGCGGAGGACCCAGCACCGCCGCTCGCCTTGCACCGCGTACCCTTTTGCACAGTTGATGCGTGCGTCCGAAATTCAGTTCGCACCGTTTAGTTCGGCATGGTTCCCTGGCGACACACCACAAATTTTGTGCAGATCGGTCGATGTAGAGAGGAGATATTGGTGATGGGATAACCTAGGGGGCGCTGCAGAGTAAAATCACAATTCAAAGCCATTGGGCTCTTTAGCATTGAGCACAGGTCAAACGTATCCAGTTTGGTGCCAATCGGAAATGCGTGTTTGATTCAGAGACAATTTTATGCATATGGCGAAGGACAGCCAGTTGGCCACGCCCCAGATCAGAGTTCATCATCACAGTTATGATCAGGTCATATAATGTCAGGTGGTAGAAGATTAATTCCATATGTATTACTCAGTAAAAATAAACATACAGTAGAAAAAACAGGTGACTTCCTGTCAAAAGTGGCGGAGCTAAGGTTACGTCATCATCTGACCATGAGAATGTAATGAGGGTTGGTCAGTAGTGAGACATAGGAAGTCTGAAGCAGCTGTCACCTTATATGTTGAAGTTATGTCACTTTGATGTTTTATGGCGAATAGTCAAAGTTTGCACTTAGCCACGCCACATGCTTTGACATACAAAAATTCCTGTGATAACTTTAGACCTTTAATGTCTGAACTCTCTCTCACTGAGTTTGAAGTCTGTATCTCAAACGCTGTAGGAGGAGTTCGATAAATATGACGTCTTGAAAAACAGCAAATGGCGGTTTGATCCAAAATGGCCGACTTCCTGTTGGTTTGGACCATGGCTCAAGACTTTTTTGTAGGTCTGACAATATACACAAGTGTATCAAGTTTCATAATTCTAGGTTAAAGAATGGCTTGGGGCTGATTATTTAAATCTTCCAGGGGGCGCTGTTGAGACATTAGGCCACGCCCACAAAAAATTACACTGGATTCCTGTCGAGGGGCCCACAAGGATGAAACCTAGTGAGTTTGGTGCAGCTGGGCTTTAAATGTGGAATTCAAGGCCAAACGTAAGGAGACGGCGTTAAAGGTCACTTCGCCACGCAGCCACGCCCACCTGCTGCATCCAAACAAACGGGGTTGGACACCCTCACACACCAACATTCTTCTGTCTGTGGACAGTTTCATGTTGATTAGGTCAAAGGGGTCAGATAGTGAACGTTCGCAGTAAAACATGACACTTCCTGTTCTAAGGGGGCGTGGCTTAGGTAATCTCAAAATTTCACAACTGGGTGTCATAGGTCATCCAAAGGTGTTCACACACGAAAGTTGGTGGCTCTGTAGTTTATTGTAAGAGATATAACAGTTTATTACATTCTGGTGAGTCGGTGAACTTTGACCCCTGGTACGACCCCTTCAGCATGCTCGAAAACTCACGAATTTGATAACTTTGAATCGGCCATGCCTTATGAACAATCTGACCGAGTTTGAAGCCGATCGATCGAAATCCCTAGGAGGAGTTCGATCAAATGCGACGTCTGTAAACGGCCAAAATGGGCTCAAAATCGGAACTTCAATCCAAAATGGCCGACTTCCTGGAAATGCACTATGACATTAATTGTAAATTCAGAGTGTCTTGGGGAGCTCTACAAGTGTACCGAATTTCAAGTCTCTACGATAAAGTAAGTGAATAGAAAAGGGTCTTTTGAAAGTTTCTAGGGGGCGCCCTTGAGCCGTTTCTTCTGCGATTTTTGCGAGGCCCTTAAAATACGTAAATTTTCACCGGGCTCTATGCGGCCGCCAAGTTTGGTGAGTTTTTGAATATGATAAAGCCCCCAAAAAGCCAATTCATTTGGCGGAAGAATAATAATAATAATTAAAGCTCCGCGGAGCCTCAAGCGGCCCGAGCAGCCAAGCGCCGCTCCGGCCTATAGCCACCGCGGGGACCCAGCACCGCCGCCCGCCTGCCACCGCGTACCCTTTCGCACAGTTGAGGCGCGCCTCCGCCAGGCAGTTCGCACCGTTCACTTCGGCATGGTTCCCTGAGGACACACCACAAATTTGTGCAGATCGGTCGATGTAGAGAGGAGATATTGATGATGGGATAATCTAGGGGGCGCTGTAGAGTAAAATCACAATTCAAACCCGTTGGGCTCTTTAGCATTGAGCACAGGTCAAACGTATCCAGTTTGGTGCCAATCGGAAGATGCGTGTGTGATTCAGAGACAGTTGTATGCATATGGCGAAGGACAGACAGTTGGCCACGCCCCCATGAGTCAGAGTTCATCCTCACAGTTCATCATCAGGTCATATTATGTCAGGTGGTAGAAGATTAATTCCATATGTATTACTCAGTAAAAATAAGACATACAGTAGAAAAAACAGCTGAATTCCTCTCAAAAGTGGGCGGAGCTAAGGTTACGTATCATCTGACCATGAGAATGTAATGAGGTTGGTCAGTATGAGACATAGGAAGTCTGAAGCAGCTGTACCTTTATGTGAAGTTATGTCACTTTGATGTTTTATGGCGAATAGTCAAAGTTTAGCACTTAGCCACGCCCACATGCTTTGACATACAAAATTTCCTGTGATAACTTTAGACCTTTAACGTCTGAACTCTCTGCTGACTGAGTTTGAAGTCTGTATCTCAAACGCTGTAGGAGGAGTTCGATCAAATATGACGTCTCTGAAAAACAGCAAATGGCGAATTTAATCCAAAATGGCCGACGTCCTGTTGGGTTTGGACCATGGTCCAAGAGACTTTTTTGTAGGTCCTGAAAAGATACACAATTGTACCAAGTTTCATAATTCTAGGTTAAAGAATGGCTTGGGCTGATTATTTAAAATTTCAAGGGGCGCTGTTGAGACATTAGGCCACGCCCACAAAAATCACACTGGATTCCTGTCGAGGGGCCCACAAGGATCAAACTAGTGAGTTTGGTGAGCTGGGCTTAAACTGTGGAATTCAAGGCCAAACGTAAGGAGACGGCGTTAAAGGTCACTTCGCCACGCCGCCACGCCCACCTGCTGCATCCAAACCAAACGGGGTTGGACACCCTGACACACCAACATGTCTTCTGTCTGTGGACACAGTTTCATGTTGATTAGGTAAAGGGTCAGATAGTGAACGTTCGCAGTAAAACATGACACTTCCTGTTCTAAGGGGCGTGGCTTAGGTAATCTCAAAATTTCACAACTGGGTGTCGTAGGTCATCCAAAGGTGATCACACACAGAAGTTTGGTGGCTCTGTGAGTTTATTTGTAAGAGATATAACAGTTTATTACATTCTGGTGAGTCGGTGAACTTTGACCCCTGGTACGACCCCTTCAGCATGCTCGAAAACTCACGAATTTGATAACTTTGAATCGGCCATGCCTTATGAACAATCTACCGAGTTTGAAGCCGATCGATCGAAATCCCTAGGAGGAGTTCGATCAAATGCGACGTGTGTAAACGGCAAAATGGGTCAAAATCGGAACTTCAATCCAAAATGGCCGACTTCCTGGATACTTGCACTATGACATTAATTGTAAATTCAGAGTGTCTTGGGAGCTCTACACTGTACCAAATTTCAAGTCTCTACGATAAGTAAGTGAATAGGAAAGGGTCTTTTGAAAGTTGCTAGGGGGCGCCCTTGAGCCGTTTCTTGTGCGATTTTGCGAAGGACCTTAAATACGTAAATTTCACACGGCTCTATGCGCCCGCCAAGTTTGGTGAGTTTTTGAATATGATAAAGCCCCAAAAAGCCAATTCATTTGGGCGAATAGTAATAAAATAATTAAAGCTCCGCGAGCCTCCAAAGCCCGCGAGCCAGGCCCAAGCGCCGCTCCGGCCTATAGCCACCGCGGGGACCCAGCACCGCCGCCCGCCTGCCACCGCGTACCTTCGCACAGTTGAGGCGCGCCTCCGCCAGGCAGTTCGCACCGTTACTTCGGCATGGTTCCCTGAGACACACCACAAATTGGTGCAGATCGGTCGATGTAGAGAGGAGATATTGATGATGGGATACTAGGGGGCGCTGTAAGTAAATCACAATTCAAACCTTGGGCTCTTTAGCATTGAGCACAGGTCAAACGTATCCAGTTTGGTGCCAATCGGAAGATGCGTGTTTGATTCAGAGACAATTTTATGCATATGGCGAAGACAGCCAGTTGGCCACGCCCCCATGAGTCAGAGTTCATCATCACAGTTCTCATCAGTCATATATGTCAGGTGTAGAAGATTAATTCAAATGTATTACTCAGTAAAATAAGACATACATTAGAAAAAACAGTAATTCCGTAAAATGGGCGGAGCTAAGTTACGTCATCATCTGACCATGAGAATGTAATGAGGGTTGGTCAGTATGAGACATAGGAAGTCTGAAGCAGCTGTACCTTGTATGTGGAAGTTATGTCACTTGATGTTTATGCGAATAGTAAAGTTTGGCACTAGCCACCCCACATGCTTTACATACAAAAATTCCTGTGATAACTTTGACCTTTAATGTCTGAACTCTCTGCTGACTGAGTTTGAAGTCTGTATGTCAAACGCTGTAGGAGTTCGATCAAATATGACGTCTTGAAAAACAGAAATGGCGAATTTATCCAAAATGGCCGACTTCCTGTTGAGTTTGGACCATGGCTCCAAGAGACTTTTTGTAGGTCTGACAGATACACAATGTACCAAGTTTCATAATTCTAGGTTAAAGAATGGCTTGGGGCTGATTATTAAATCTTCAAGGGGCGTGTTGAGACATAGGCCACGCCCACAAAAAATAACACTGGATTCCTGTCGAGGGGCCACAAGGATCAAACCTAGTGAGTTGGTGCAGCTGGGCTTTAAACTGTGGAATTCAAGGCCAAACGTAAGGAGACGCGTAAAGGTCACTTCGCCACGCCGCCACGCCCACCTGCTGCATCCAAACCAAACGGGGTTGGACCCCCTGAACACCAACATGTCTTCTGTCTGTGGACCAGTTTCATGTTGATTAGGTAAAGGGTCAGATAGTGAACGTTAGCAGTAAAACATGACACTTCCTGTTCTAAGGGGGCGTGGCTTAGGTAATCTCAAAATTTCACAACTGGGTGTCGTAGGTCATCCAAAGGTGATCACACACAGAAAGTTTGGTGGCTCTGTGAGTTTATTTGTAAGAGATATAACAGTTTATTACATTCTGGTGAGTCGGTGAACTTTGACCCCTGGACGACCCCTTCAGCATGCTCGAAAACTCACGAATTTGATAACTTTGAATCGCCATGCCTTATGAACAATCTGACCGAGTTTGAAGCCGATCGATCGAAATCCCTAGGAGGAGTTCGATCAAATGCGACGTGTGTAAACGGCCAAAATGGGCTCAAAATCGGAACTTCAATCCAAAATGGCCGACTTCCTAGGACAGTTGCACTATGACATTAATTGTAAATTCAGAGTGTCTTGGGGAGCTCTACAACTGTACCGAATTTCAAGTGTCTACGATAAAGTAAGTGAATAGAAAAGGGTCTTTTGAAAGTTTCTAGGGGGCGCCCTTGAGCCGTTTCTTGTGCGATTTTTGCGAGGACCTTAAAATACGTAAATTTTCACCAGGTTCTATGCGGCCGCCAAGTTTGGTGAGTTTTTGAATATGATAAAGCCCCCAAAAAGCCAATTCATTTTGCGGAAGAATAATAAGAATAATTAAAGCTCCGCGGAGCCTCAAGCGGCCCGAGCAGCCAAGCGCCGCTCCGGCCTATAGCCACCGCGGGGGATCCAGCACCGCCGCCCGCCTGCCACCGCGTACCCTGTCAGTTGAGGCGCGCGTCCGCCAGGCAGTTCGCACCATTCACTTCGGCATG
>NW_027675167.1:65000-68498 GCF_904066995.2 Poecilia reticulata | reverse complement strand
TATATATATATATATATATATATATATATACGGGAAGGAGCCAGGATGCCAGGTCAGAAGGGAGTCAACTACAACTCCCCGCCCAGAGACTGGGTATGTAGCCCCAGTAATGAACGAACCATCTAAGCTGAATGAGGCAGCAACTGACCTGAGAATGAACACCAGACGACCCCGACGCCAATTACAACGGCTGAGTGAAGTACCATCAGAAAGTCTCATTGAAGATGTGAATTCGGCATTGAGAATGATCCCTACCAACACCATATATATATAGATATACAACTCAGCATCAGTGATCCTTGAGATGCTTGGTTATAAGAGCAACCATGAGACCCAATACCCATGGAAAAGACGGTTAGAGGCTAAGATCAAGATAACAAGGAGGGAAGTGAGTCAACTGTCAGAGCTCCAAAGGGGTGCAATGAAAAGATCAGTACCCAAGAAGTACAGCCAGATGCCCATACCTGAAGCACTCGAAACATGGAGCCTTTGTTTGGCTCCAAGCCTTGGCCAGCCGCCTAAAGAGATACACGAGAGAGAATGAAGCCAGGAGGATTAACCGGCTCTTCGCCACCCAACCAGCTAAAGTGTACTCTCAATGGCAGGGTAATAACAACAAAGCAGACCCACCCAGGCTGGAGACTGAACAATACTGGAAAGGCATATGGGAAAGGGAGGCGTCCCACAACAGCAATGCACAGTGGCTAACCTCTCTACGAGAGGACCACAGCAACCTCCCTGAACAAGCCCCGGTAACCATCACTGTGGCAGATGTCCAAGACAGAGTCTCGGGTATGAAAAACTGGACAGCACCAGGACCTGACATGATCCATGCCTACTGGCTTAAGAAACTCACTGCCCTCCATGAGCGACTGGCAGCTCAACTGAACCAGCTGCTACAAAATGGGACTCACCCTGAATGGTTAACTGAAGGGCGCACAATCCTGATACAGAAGGAACCCTCGAAGGGTTCAGTCCCATCCAACTATCGCCAATACCTGTCTCTCTACAACATGGAAGCTCATGTCAGGCATCATAGCGGCTAAGATAAGCGGGCACATGGATACATACATGAGCAAGGCACAGAAGGGCATAGGCATAATAGCAGAGGAGCCAAACACCAACTCCTTGTAGACCACACAGTCGCCCGAGACTGCAAACCCGACACACCAACTGTGTACCGCTTGGATGATTACAAGAAAGCCTATGACTCAATGCCACACACTTGGATCATTGAATGCTTAGAGATGTACAACATCATAGGACTCTAAGAGTCTTCATTGCAAACTCGATGGGGCTGTGGAAAACCACCTTGAAGCCAACTGCAAACCACTTGCACAAGTGTCCATCAAATGTGGCATATACCAAGGAGATGCTCTGTCCCCACTGCTGTTCTGCATAGGCCTGAACCCTCTCAGCCAATCATCAACAAGACTGGCTACGGATACCGACTCAAGAATGGGCTACGATCAGTCACCTCCTCTACATGGATGACTCAAGCTGTACGCCAAGAGCGAGCGAGACATCGACTCACTGATCCACACCACCAGGATCTACAGCACTGACATTGGGATGTCATTCGGACTAGAGAAGTGTGGTCGGATGGTTACAAAGAGAGGAAGGTCGCCCACACAGAAGGGGTCTCACTCCCAGAAGGAACAATAGCAGACATAGAGCACAGCTACAAGTACTGGGAATACCACAAGCAAATGGCAACCTTGATGAGGTCACAAGGAAAGGAGCCACAGCCAAATACCTCCAACGAATAAGGCAAGTCCTGAGAAGCCAGCTCAATGGCAGAACGAGATCCGTGCAATAAACAGCTATGCCTTACCAGTAATCAGATACCCTGCCGGAATAATTAGTTGGCCAATGGAAGAGATGAAGGCCACGGATGTTAAGACTAGGAAGCTACTAACCTTGCATGGAGGGTTCCACCCAAATCCAGCACCCTGAGACTGTACACGAGCCGTAAGGAAGGAGGCAGAGGACTAGTGAGTGTGAGAGCCACTGTCCAGGATGAACATCCAAGATCCATAAATACATCAAGGACAAAGCCTCAACAGACGATGTGCTCAGCGAATGTCTCAGGCAATGGGAACAGAAGACAAGGTGCTGGAAGTACCATCATGGGAGGACAAGCCCCTACATGGGATGTACCACCGACAAATAACTGAATGGCTGATGTCAGGAAAACCTACCAAGGCTGGAGAAAGCTGGACTCAAGGACAGCACAGAGGCTTCATCCTGGCGCCCAGGAACAGGCCTAAACACCAGAGCAATAGAGGCTCAGATCTACCACACCAGAGAAGACCCAAGGTGTAGGTTGTGCAAGGAGGCCCTGAGACAGTCCAGCACATAATAGCAGGGTGCAAGATGCTGGCAGGGAAGCTTACATGGAACGACATAACCAAGTGGCAGGCATAGTATACAGACATCTGTGCAGAATATGGACTGGAAGCCCCAAGATCAAAGTGGGACACCCCCAAAAGTGGTGGAGATGACCGAGCTAGATCCTGTGGGACTTCCAGATCCAGACAGACAAGATGTAATGGCGAACCAACCGGACATTGTGTGGTGGATAAACAACAGAGGAAAGACGTTGTGGTGGATGTAGCAATACCAAGTGATTACAACATCAGGAAAAAGGAGCAGGAGAAATTGGAGAAATACCAGGGCCTCAGGGAGGAACTGGAAAAGACCTGGAAGGTGAAGACCACAGTGGTGCCTGTGGTCATCGGGGCCCTCGGGGCAGTCACCCCAAACTGGAGCAGTGGCTCAACAGATCCCAGGAACAACATCAGACATCTCAGTCCAGAAATGTACAGTTCTAGGCACAGCCAAGATACTGGAGGAGAACCGTCAAGCTCCCAGGCCTCTGGTAGAGGACCCGAGCTCAGAGGATGAAACAGACCACCCGCGGAGGGTGAGAAGGGAATTTTTTTATATATATATATATTATATATTATATATATTATATATATATATATATATTATATTATATATATATATATAGTAATCAATATATATAAAATATATATTTTAGTTTATATATATATATATATATATTATATATATATATTATTATATTGATATATATATATATATATATATATATATAAAAAAAAATTAAAAAAAATTCCCTTCTCCCCCTCCGCGGGTGGTCTATTTCATCCTCTGAGCTCGGGTCCTCTACCAGGGGCCTGGGAACTTGACGGTTCTCCTCCAGTATCTTGGCTGTGCCTAGAACTGTACATTTCTGGACTGAGATGTCTGATGTTGCTCCTGGGATCTGTTGTAGTCACTGCTCCAGTTTGGGGGTGACTGCCCCGAGGGCCCCGATGACCACAGGCACCACTGTGGTCTTCACCTTCCAGGTCTTTTCCAGTTCCTCCCTGAGGCCCTGGTATTTCTCCAATTTCTCCTGCTCCTTTTTCCTGATGTTGTAGTCACTTGGTATTGCTACATCCACCACAACGGCTTTCCTCTGTTCTTTAT
>NW_027675167.1:0-60000 GCF_904066995.2 Poecilia reticulata | reverse complement strand
TGATTTTTTCTCAACTTTTGCTCTACGTTTGACTGTGATGACCAACTATTTACGTTCTTTGTAGCACAATCATGCAAATGATTGCTGCTGAATGTGTAGATGCACACTCACTGTTGAAAATTTCTGTTTATTTGCGATATAAAAATAATTTCCAACATTTCCCCTCTTTAATGTGAAAGGTCTCACTTGCAGTTCATCTAAAAAACAATCAAATCTTTCAGAAGAGAAAATGAAGAAAAGGATCTGCAGCTATTTGGCTGAAAATGTTTGCAGTTTCATAAACTAATGCAGTATTTAAACACTACTTGATACCACATTAGCATTCAGTCTTCTTGGGTTCACATTAGCCAGAAATGATAGAAAATCTCACAGAACAGCAGTAAGTTCAGCTGTACAGGTAGGATTTTCCTGACAGTTAATAATTTGCATCCTTTGCTAAATACTTGGTTTGCAAAGAGGTCAGAAAGGATCACAGAAAATCCCCACAATTACATTTAATTCAACCCATAATTATTCATACCCTCAGTAAATGTATTTATTAACCACAAAGTTTATTTCTGCTTGGAAATGAGGCAATTCATGAGGAATATCATTTTAAAAAATGTATTTTTTCCCTTACATTAAAACATGTACATTGTTATTTATAGCCCTTCTTAACAATGAATGGAAAACTATTTTTTGGCATTAGTTCATTTAGTTCAAAACTCTTATAATTTGTATGCAGTTTTTGTGTTTTCTTTCAGGACCTCCTGCTGTTAGGCTGTTTTCTAGTTTTATTATTATTTTGGTTAAATCTGCTTTATTCCTGTCTCTTTTATTTCAGTTCCTTCTTAGTGATTCTAATTAGGTTTATTTCTTGTGTCAAGTCCTTTTTCAGTTATTCTAGTTTGAATACTCTGTTCCTCAGTCTTTATTAGATCAGTCTGGTTTCTGTTTTATTTCTGTTCAGTTCTTTTTACTATTTATTTTTTTCTGTCCATTTCCTTTTCTCTAGTTTATCGTGTTTCTTTAGTCTATTTATTCTTTAGTTCTTTAGTTCACACATTTTTTCTTTAAAATGTATTTTAAAGTTTTGTGAGGTGACCTCATGTGCCCTGAAAGCACCTTTTAAATAAAATATATATTAACTATTGCTATAAATACTTCTACTGATAAAGCAAAGAACCTTGCCATGGTTATTGCTTCATGTGGCTGCAGCCGTTTTATATTCATTTACATCTGTAGTCTGGGTGGCGACAGGAGAACCAGCAGCTGTGCTCCATTTTCCACAGATTGGGATGTATAAAGGAAAGGTGGCATGTATGTGCGTGAGCACGGATTTATACATCACAAGTCTTTTGTATGCTGCACTTTTCTAAATTTGTCTGTAGGCCAAGTGTTGGTTTGAAAACTGCGCAGTCTTTTATACGTGAGGCTTTTTGTTCAGCTACCTCAGGATTTGCCAGATCCTTTTGTTTACTCCAGTCACTTCCTTGTGCTGCCCTGGTTCTCCTTGTGTCCCCCTTCCCGGTTTTCCTTCCATGGATTTTTGGTTTTTGTATTTTTGCCATGGCTCCCTTTGAGTTTTGTAAGTTTGTTTTTCCATATTATTAAATCTTCACTAGCCACCTCCGTCTACACATCAGGACATTTTCTCTACTGCTTTGCTCCTCCCATATTCTGGTGTCAAAAACAACGCAGCACAGCAATAATAGAATAGAAACTCATTCTAGCAGTGAAATAATTGGTGACAGTAGCATCATAATCTGGGCTTCATTTTCTTCAGATTGAAAAAACCTCTTATATATAACATTAGATTGTCAGAACTATCAAAGTTCTAAGAACCCCAAACCTTCAGATGAAGATGAAGATTGATTTAATTTTTCAGGATCTCAATGAGTTGAAACATACATTTAAATTAACAAAAGAATAAGTGTAAGAAGAAAATAAAAATAGAAATGAGACTTTGTTCATAAAGAATCACTGGGATGGAGGATGCAGATCAATTCCTATTGAAGAAGATTTAATGCTGAAATAGAATCAAAAGGTGGTTAGCAAAGCATGCGTTTCAGGGAAATCAAACTTATGGAACTTTATTGTATTTTTATTTTTAAAATGTGTCTATCTAAACCTACTCCAGTGCCTCCCAGTCAGACGTTCCCCCAGCAACAGCCTCATGCTGTCTGCTAAAGCCCAGGTCTGGATGGTCTCCCTTCTGTACATTTGCAATTTTTGAAATAATTCTCAAACTTCCTCTGTGTTCAGCTTAGTTCCACCCTTACAGATTGCTTTAAACAAATATTCCTCCCTCAGTCATTTTACACAGCCTGTATCACTCTTATTGCACAAAAGGGGAAAAATCCAATGGAATGCACCTCATACAGATTTATTTCTTTCCTAAACACAGATATCAAAATTTTAGCCAAAATTCTTGCGCTTAGTGTTTTGGTATTTTTGCCATCACTCATGTTAAATCCTGACTGGGTGACTATGGAATTACATTTCTCTTTATTTTATATCTGTTCTGGCTGTGCTCTGCTCCCATCTAACCCCATTTTAAATCCTGTAGTGAAGTTTTCACTGAACATATGGGGCCAGTTTAGTGAAAACTTTAAACTCCATGATTTTTCCCTAGTTAAGTCTGATTGCACTTAACTGTGTCTTTAAACCATCTGTTGAAGACGGGATGTTCCTAGGTTTGGACAGGAGGGGTTTACTCATTTGAAAGACTTTTTCAAAGAGAAGAAATTAGCAACATTTGAACAATTTAGCAATTAATTTAATTTACCATTTTTTAAATTAATTAATTTATTTTTAGATATTTGCAAACCAAAACCTTTATTCAATCCCATCTTTCAGACTCTTTTTTTTGCCAGAGATGACACTGTTGACACTGTTGGAAACCATCATATTATTAAAGGGCCGATTTAGTGGCTTTACAATAAATTGTTGAATATGACAGAGATCTCCTCACCTACAACATGATGAGACCTGGACCTTTACGCTTAATCTTATTAATACAGCATCTCTGTGTGTGAACCACTGAACTGAATGTAGCATTCAGTTCAAAGTGCTACATAGAGCTGGTCTCATTTCTATCTAGAATTCACTCCACACTGTGACAAATGCAAAACTGCTGAAGCCACATGGATTCATATGTACTGGTCCTGTCCCAGTCTTGACTGGTTCTGGACAGATGTTTCTCATACTCTGTCCAGGTTCCTCTGAGTGGCTTTAACACCTGAAACTGTGTTGGCTCTCTTTGGCTTCAGTGGTCAGGATTTACCTTGACCAGCCTCTAAGACCCAGGAAGGATTCTGCTGCTGCTGGTTATCTGACTTTATGTCATGTTTGAAATGAGATGTTCTCTTCAGCACTCAACTGAAAAATCGGTCTTTCTTGACAAAATTGAAAATGTACAATAATATTTCATATTAATTAATTTTTACTAAAACATGCTCTGCTCTCACTCTCCTGATACCACTAAGGGACAAGGGTGTACAGAAAATGGATGGATGGATGGATGGATGGATGGATGGATGGATGGATGGATGGATGGATGGATGGATGGATGGATGGATGGATGGATGGATGGATGGAGGGCTGCAGTGTGACCTGGGTAGAAGTGAATAGGAATATTTTGTAGGGATTTTTTCCTGCATTATTTTACTGTTTTTGCTCGGGTTGTATAAATAGACCACATATCTGATTCCTTTGTATCCACAGACTCTCACCTTCATGTATAAAAGAAAAAACTTCACTAAAAGGCAATGATTAATAAAAAATGTCTATCTATATGTGTTTACTTTTCAGTGAGATTGTAAATTTGTACATAAATTAAAGATTAAAATCAAAATCACTTTTTATGTCAGAGAAATATCTGCAGCATGCGCAAACTGCTCATGAGCAAGCTTCATATTGAGGAGGATGTTAATTAAAAAGCTCTGATTGTGAAAAATAGCTTCAGCAGTTTAAAAGCTCTGGTAATTGCAAGAAAATATAATTTTTTTTAATCAGGGAAGAAAAAAGCAGCAGGCAGTGAGCTGAACATCTTATTCAGAAGATGTAATTGTATTGGAGCTGAGGATAAAAACAACTTTATATAATTAGATAATCGAGAACAAAATGTAGAGAGAGAGAAAACGAGGAAGAGAAGGATAAGAAGTGAGCTTGTCTAAACTCAATTCAAAGGCCATGAAGAGATACATTCTCAATCACTGCAATTTGGTGATAATACTTAATTATAATTTTGTCAAGCAGCGTCTGAAGAGGGCTTCTTCTCTCATCAGCCAAACAAGTCGATGGAACGATCAGCCAGTCAGAACCCTGCTGCTTCCTGAGCACCATCATCTAAAAGGAACAGCAGGCAGACATTTCTCTTTATTTTATTCTTCTATTCTGCCTTTGTGCTGGATTAAAACATTGTGTTAATTAAAAACAGACTGCTCTTTTTTCCTGTTTCAGTTTTTATTACAGATTACAGCTGAAGGGCTCAAAGGTTTTTTCTGACTCTAAAAGGCTTTTGTAACATACATTTTATAGCTTAATTAGCACTTTTTAGTAGTGATATAATTTACCAGTGAAAACATCTAAATAAAACAACATATTATGTGATGCAGATTGTGTCTTTTGAACTAAACAACCTTTTCTAAAGACTTTGTAGAGAAGTTAACTGACAGCTTTCCTGAGAGTTCCTGGTTTTATTAACCAGTTGAAGGACATTGATTGACCACTTTTACACTAACACAACTTCAAAGCCTATGAAATGTTACAGTAATGATAAAAGTACATCCCATGACTCATTAGTGTGTAGAACTACTTTCAGCAGCAACAACCTGCAGCAATCATGTTTTTTCTGACTTGGTTAGCTGTTTTATTGTTAGGGAGAAATTCTGGCCCACTCTTGTTTCTACAAGTCTTATAGGTTGGATGACTCAAATTTGGCTAAGCTTTAGTTGCTGTACTCCACGGGTTCCTTGTTATTTGGAGAAGTTCATCCAACACTGTGATGTTTGTGCTAACATGCTGCATATAGTGCTTGCCAACTTTGTGAGCCATGCTTCCCCTGTTGCTGTAGAAAGAAGGGACGGCTGTGAACAAGTTTCTTTTTGACAATCCTGTCATGTACCCCAACATTTACTCTGGTGACTGGACTGTACAGTTATCAGGTAACAGACCTTAAGAGTCTGTTAGGACTCGGGCTGTAACGATTCCCTGAATGATTCAAGTTCCTCGATTGTTAAAATTCCTTGAGGCTAATTATCTGCCTGGAAGCTTTGTTAAATTGTTTTATTATTTATCGCACCACGTTCCGGCTGGATAACTGATTATGTTGGCGACGCTCTCATTTCTGCCTCTGAGTTATTACTAAGTGCTAAGATCCAAGTTTTAAGTTTGTTCCAGTGGGGATTTTATTGAATGATTATAATGTCCAAGTTTTTATCGTTTTTCGGGAGACCAATATGCATCCTTAAAATGCCTGGCGCGATGCTTGGAGTACGACAGCCTTTCTCCTCTCAGAGCTGCTGGCTGGTTCAAAGCAAACGTCGTGGAAGAGCGGATAGACTGAACACAGCAGGCTGCTGGAGGTGATGTTTAGTGTAAATGTAGCTTTATGGATGAACTGGAAAATATATTTATCACCATTCTGGTCACAACAAATGGGTGGCAGCGCGAACTGTGGCGGTACAGCTGTCATTTGTATTTTTATGTATAATGGAGCCAAGTCCTGTGGCTGACATGGACAAAAAAAGCTATAAATGTTTGGACAAAGTGACAGTTTATCTATTAAATTGACTGAAGATGAAGACATTCACCAAAAAACTGGTTTATAGACATTTTGTCTTCGTGAGTCTGCTGTTTTATCATTAAATTAAATATTTCATATTTTTGTATAATTTTTATCCAGGTTAACTTAAAAATTGAGCTATTATTGTTACAGGTTAATTTTCTATACTACAGAAAAGT
This sequence comes from Poecilia reticulata, assembly GCF_904066995.2. NCBI lineage: Eukaryota > Metazoa > Chordata > Actinopteri > Cyprinodontiformes > Poeciliidae > Poecilia > Poecilia reticulata. The sequence continues at coordinate 54,054 of NW_027675167.1, read as the reverse complement.
AATTGTTAGGGATGTGAAAATATGAAAAATTGGGCCTATCTTGATATCCAATACTGCTATTATTTACCATTATTCCACTTTATCACATTTTTTTATTCAATTACTTGATTAATTATAAGAATAATTGATAGAATACTCGATTTCTAAAATAATAATTCTCAACAGCTGCAGTTAAGACCCTTAACAGACGGGCACTCTCTCTCTCTCTCTCTCTGTCTCTCTCTCTCTCTCTCTCTCTCTCTCTCTCTCTCTCTCTCTCTCTCTCTCTCTCTCTCTCTCTCTCTCTCTCTCTCTCTCTCTCTCTCTGTCTCTCTCTCTCTCTGTCTCTCTCTCTCTTTGTCTCTCTCTCTCTGTCTCTCTGTCTCTCTCTTTGTCTCTCTCTCTCTGTCTCTCTCTCTCTCTGTCTCTCTCTCTCTGTCTCTCTCTGTCTCTCTCTCTCTCTGTCTCTCTCTCTCTTTGTCTCTCTCTCTCTCTCTCTCTCTCTCTCTCTCTCTCTCTCTCTCTCTCTTTGTCTCTCTCTCTCTGTCTCTCTCTGTCTCTCTCTCTGTCTCTCTCTCTGTCTCTCTCTCTCTCTGTCTCTCTCTCTCTGTCTCTCTCTGTCTCTCTCTCTCTCTGTCTCTCTCTCTCTTTGTCTCTCTCTCTCTGTCTCTCTCTCTCTCTCTTTGTCTCTCTCTCTCTGTCTCTCTCTCTCTCTCTCTCTCTCTCTCTCTCTCTCTCTCTCTCTCTCTCTCTCTCTCTCCGCCTCGGCCAGATTCATTTTCCATTAGCTAATCCGACGTAGCTCAGCCTTTAGTACCTACTTCAGGGGTAGTTTTATCAGGACCAATCAGGGTACAGCACTGAAACCAATTTATTGACAGCTGACTGCATTCATTGATTGGCTTATGATTTACGTTACATCTCCAAAACAAGCGTTCAGAATTGAACTTTAACTGTGGAGGCCGGACATGCCCTCTGCTATCAGAGCTGTGTGGAGGAGTTTAATTAAGACATTAATCAAGAGCAGCGGCAGGAACACATGCGGGAACTTTTGCATCAGAATGATTGTGAATTAGCAGCAGCTCAACTTCTCTGAAATACGGAGTGAAGAAGAGAGAAACGGTGCAGCTGCGGTCAGCTTTCTGACGGAGCTGCTCTTTTGCATCCACAGTGTGAAACAGCGGAAATACATAATATTAACTTGTGAGTGAATTTTATGTTTCATTTGGTTTAAAAAATAATAATAATAAAACTTATGCATGGCTATTGGTTTACATCTTTTGACTCCATTGCCTAAATTAAAAAGGTTGTAATTATGTTCATATGCATAGGAAAAATAATCAATATACAAGACAAAATTAAATATCTGGGTTTATTTTAGTCCATCAGAACCAGAACCTCAAGGTTCTCCAATACTGGAGAGACGGCAGGCTCAAATTGTGGTAGTGGCAGCTATAGCGGTGACTGCTGCCATAAGATGCCGCAGCCTGTCAGTCACCTGCTGGTGCCACAGGCTGCAACCGTGACCTGCCATAGATTAATAACGGCATCTTTTAGCTTCGGTGACGTATGCCATAGCTTTTGTGTCAGACTGAATACGAATTATTTTATTTTGAATCAAAAAAGAAAAACATACGTCTGTCACTGATTCTGGGACATATACCGCAGCTTCTGTGTCAGGTTGAATTTGAATGATTAAAAAAAAACAACTGGTGGATTTGGCACAGCCTGCTACGGACATGGGGAACATTTTTGTTTTGCATTTAGTCTTAATAAGTGTTGCGTTCCCTCGTGAATGTGAATCAAACTTACGGTGGTAGAGCGCCACACTGGGTTAAACTCAGGGAATCTCTTCTGTCTTTCAATCAACTCAAGGCCACTTCTTTGTTCCATCAGTTATCAGTTTATTCCATTCTAGACTGTCATGCTTCAAACTTTGTGAGGACTGAGACACAGACTGAACTGGTCAAACGTGCCAATGATCAACGGCCCCACAACACAGTCAACAGAAATTATGACCTGCACTCTGTGCCAGGTTGTGGCAGGTCACTGGCAGCTGGCACCAGAAGTGACGCTATAGGTGCCACTGCTGTCATTTGAGCTCGGTCCTGCTGCAATACTTAGTGTTGCTGCAGAGAGTTGACCACCTGCTGGGCTCACGTCCCGCCCACAATAGTGAGGAACAGAGTGTATAATGGAGAAGCTCACTACCTGGGGTCGAACCGAATCACACATTAACCAGTTAGTGCACAAATTACCTGTGGAAAAGCACCTTAAAGCACTTTCTCAAACTTTTTCAGTATTTGTTAACCTATTTAACAAACTCAAACCACCTAACTTGAAACTGCCCTGCAACAACACAACATCTTACAACTTGAAATTAAGATATTAATCCCTTAATGTGCTAACTGTTGTTTTCTTTGTTCATCCTAGTGACATCAAACACATGGTTGTCAAAAAATAAGTTTTTTACTACCAAGTCTTGTGTGCATTAATAACATTTGGGGCTGTTTGTAATAACTGCAGCCCAGATGTGCTGAGGACGCTACAGCAAGTCTTTTCTGCCGAGGCTATCAGACTTTATAATACATAGAGAGTCTCTAGAGCTGTGCGTTTTAAATGTTCAATATATATCTAACAATATGTTAAGCAATATGTGTGTGTCCTTAAGACTATCACTGCTCATTATTTATCGTTGTATGCTTATTATTATTATTATTATTATTATTATTATTATTATTATTATTATTATTATTATTATTATTTATTTACTTATTTTAACTTATATTGTGTCCTTTGCCTGGACAAACAAAATTCAGAATAAAATTTACAATAAAATAATTCTAGACTTGAGTTGCTTTGACAGAAACAAAAATCAGCTTCTGTACCATTAAATATAAAAATGATAAATTTTTTTGAAGATGTGATCAAAAGAATCATATCGCTCGTGAATCAATACTCTCAGCAACAGATATGGCTTGGCTTCCTCTGATCATATCAATAATTCTGTCATTTTCTTTCCACCAATATCTTGAGTTTTTCTTTTGAGTGACCTGGTTTTAAGTCATTTGTCCGTTATTATTGATATATTATTATAAGCATAATGCTCTGGTAAGCTAGCTGATGCGTCACAGTCACTGTAAATAAACAGTCATTTTCATGCAGTAACATGTCGACCATTAGGAGGCGCCCTCGGTGTGAGAAAGATTGCTCTAAGGTCATTTGTTGACCTGATTGTTGGTTTTCTCATTTGTAAGCACACTCCAGAGCAGCAAACTATTCCTACTGGCAGTGAGTCATCAGGTGCATTTGACTAGCAGAGCCTGATTTCTTTACCTGGCTGTTGCCTTCCTATGTAACTTTGCTTGATTCTAATCTGATCCTCACAGCTCAGTCTGGTGTTCTCTCATTCACTTTGATCGCTCTGGTAGATTTTCTACCAGGTCAGTCAGCCGGTCAACAGAAGGAGCGGTTGTGAACTATGACGTTGATTTTCTTTGCTGTTTTAGAACTGTAGTCTGCCTGTAGCAGAAAAAGTGAACAAAGTTGTTCAGTTCTTGAATTAACATTAACAGCCACCTCGTTCAATTCAGCACTTCTCTCTTCACAGTTGAACGATGGTTTTTACTGTTGTACTCGTGCATTGCATATGCCAACAACATTTAGCTATTGGGTAAAATGTAAAACCTCAACACAATCCCAGAGAGACGTCTGGGATCTGAGTCTTCCTGCTTTAGGCTGTTGTCTGTGTGACCCGACCTCAGATAAGCAGAAGATAATAAATATCACAATCTTTCCATGTTGGCTTAATTTTGGTAGAATCTGTCACATATTTTAGAGAGTTGGATGTGCTTTCTTTACCATGACTATATATAATAAATGGGTTATACATAGATCAAAGTCTATAATTTTGCTAAAGCATATCCCTGGACACCTAGCCTGGCAGAAACAATCAGACATACAAGAGAAACATTGTAAAGTTTCCAGCCCCTCCTGTTCTAGGCACTGCTAGAGACTACAGCTCCATTCTGGTAACAAACTTCACATTATTGTCATTTCCTTTCTCCTCCCTTGTGGTAGTCTGCTTTGATGTGATGCCTGCTGCACTTGCTACCTGTCGCTGTGGCTCTAGTTACCATAGATCTGGTAGATCTATCTACCATAGATCTGCTTAATTGTGATGTACTTCTCCAAGTTAAGAGATTCCGCCATTGGTACGTTTCCCACAGGCATCACTGCTCACTTCTCTCTCAAACTGCATTAGCATTGCTCACGTGATAATGAGTGAAGGGTTGGCTCCCACTCTGGGAGCAAGCGGCTGGCAGAAAAATAAAAACAGTTAGGGAGATAATAGATTTGGAAGGGATGGGGTTGGGGGGCTGATTTGGTATGGAGGAGTGGATAAAGAGAAGCTACTAAGAGTCTGAAACCCTAATCTGTTTAAGTCAGCCAATGACACAGATGTAGCCTTTTGTCTTTTTAGGCCTGAGTTTGGAAAGAAGTTGGGGTGGGCTGATAAATCACAGGTGGGGGACAGAGAAGTGACAGCAATAAGTGTTTAGGTTCTTCACTGTTGGGCTCAGCGTCCTGTGACTATTGTTGTCTCCTAAAAAAAGCACAATTTTCAATAGTTCATTCTTCCAATGCCACTATTGTCTACTGTGGCTCTCCCATATAATCTGTGCTGTTCCACAGGAGTAATGTCAGCATTGTGACACTTCCCACCCTGTTTGTGTGTGTGATGAACCTCCAATTCTGTGAGAATGAGGCCATTTAAATGCTGTTTTGTTTTCTTTGCCCCATCATCTCACCCCTTTGCATACTACCTCTGAATGCGTGCACACACACACACACACACGCACGCACGCACGCACGCACGCACGCACGCACGCACGCACGCACGCACGCACGCACGCACGCACGCACGCACGCACGCACGCACGCACACACACACACACACACACACTTTCTTGAATATTCATTTTCTCACCAGGCCTTTTGTTTTTCTGTCTATACAGCGAGGAAGAGGGTTTGCTAGCTCCTTCCGTGTGGACATACCAGAGACTGCATGACTTTGCACAATCTCTCCATGACAACTGGCTATAAAAATGCATCAAGACTGAACGCATTTTGTTCTCCGCTGCTCTTCTCCTTTGTTACCCATTGAAAAGGAAGCATACATTTGCCTACGACTGCACACAGGATGAGGAACAAAAGGTTTAATATTTGCTCTCTTCTGGAGCTGCTTTCCCAGGTTTTGGAAGCTTCCAGAATCTTGGTATTTAGTGCCAGTCGGACATGGAGCAGGAGGAAGAAGAGAAGGAGGTGAAATGGATGCAGGGACACTAATATATGTATAGCCTTACTGGGTGGACTCATTTTCTCAGCCGGACTGAGAAACTCCTAAAAAAACAAAACACAATAAAAGACCCATAAAAATCAGAGAAGACTTGCAGTGGTGTAGAGAAAAACTGGATTTTTATTCTTCAAGCTGTGTGCCTGTTTACAGCACTGATGTATACGTTGATGTGGAAAATCGCACCAGATGAGGACTTCATAGAAACAACGTAAGTGACAGCCAATGAGAGAAACAGCCCTTTAGGTGTGCTCACACAGTGAAGCACCAAACTGTACAGGAAAATCATTGTGCATTTCTAAATGCAATACCACTGTTTGAGATCTTTCTATTCTGTTGTGTGGTCAGGTGTCTCTGGTACAATCTACTTTTAACTCGGTAAGAAAAGATGTGTGCAGGATATTTGATTTTCAGTTATTTTTATGTCACTTCTTTTACATTTATTTGATATTTGATTTTGATTTTCCTATGGCTTACATATTTCTGATTCTGAGCCATCGGGTACTTTCTATCATGTCTGAGAAGTGTTTATTGTACTCTTTTAAAAAGCTTAATATAAAACTATATAAATTGATCTATATCTTCTTGTTCTGAAGGCGTGCTGTTTGTTACTGAGTTTTTCTTTTCAGAGGTGTGACTCTAGTTTAAGTGACCATGTAGAAAGATTATTTTCTTCCGCTGGACACATAAGACACACATTCCAGCCTTAGCAGATGGAAAACTTCGGTTCTCATTTTATATTTTTTCCCCACTTTGAATAACGATAAAGATCATTTCTATAAATAAAGAGTTAATAATTTAGACAGAAATTTGTGGTAATTTTGTGTCACAGTAACCAACACTTTAAGGATAAGTTCCTAAACGAATGAAATGATCAGATGCAGCGTGTTGTTCACAATGCCGTTGAAATCTGGTTTACATATTTGTTTCTCACACATTGCGAACACCAGTAAGCCAACAATAAATGGAACATAATGAAAATGTATGTCTTGTCTTTTTTTTATAACAAGTTTTAAAAAGGATGTTACTCTTTTTATGCTTTACTGCATAACAAATTCTTTTTTCTGGTTTTCAAATAGGTCACGCACTCTTGTGTTAGAGGGGCTGCTGGTCTCCAGAACCAGTAATCAGTTGTATTTTGTTTATCATTATGAGTAATTTATTTGATTTTGTGGCATATTCTTATTGAATAATTGATTGATTTGTCTTGTTTATTCAGTATTCACAGCTACTAACTATTTGAAAGATGAACTGATTTGGATTTGATTCTTTATTTATCTGGAAAGACGTGTTCTGGCAGTGAACAAATAAAAAAATGATTTAAGTTTAATATTAAAATATTTGTTCTCCACACATACCTGGATTAGAACACATTAACACATTCATTTAGAATGAAAGTCAGAATTGAAATATTTGACATTACTCCCATGTCTCATTAAGATCAGTGCAGCCGTATGAACAGTGGCAGCTTCATCCTGCCGCAGTTGTTCTTCAACACATAACCGATGCAGGAGCAGATTTGTTTGGCTCTGAATGTCGTTAACCTCATGAACTTGACTGATCATAAAATAGACATAGCTTTGTTACTTCCCCAAACACCTGGTAAGACAGTACCGTCATGTTTAGGGAGTGAAATGAACCAGTCAAGAGAAAAGTGTTGATCACTGTGTGTCCTCTGCTGTAGTGACCTGACACACATTCTGTAATCCGCGCTTTTCTCTTTATGTCGATGAGATTTTATCTCTCTGAAGTCGATGTTTCAGTTATAATCCTAAATAGATTATAGCTTTTACAAACTGTTTCACCAAAACTGAGGCAGAATTCAGAAATACACACACACACACCCACACGCGCACACACACACACACACACACACACACACACACACCCCCACACGCGCACACACACACACACACACACACACACACACACACACACACACACACACACACACACACACCCACACACCCGCACACGCACACCACCACACACACACACACACACACACACACCCCCACACGCGCACACACACACACACACACACACACACACACACACACACACACACACACACACTTGTACTTCTGAGAACTTTTATTGACTTCCATTCTTTTTATTGACTGCATTTATGCCTAACCCAGACAGTTTCCCTAAACTACATCGCTAGTATATTTCTATCCTAAGATTAGATTAGCCTAATCTAATCTTAACCTAAACTTAGTTCACACTACAGTCCTAAACTTAAACCCTAGCAACTAAACAACACTTCTTCTTGTGGGACCCGGGCTTTGGGGCTCTCAGCCGATGTTAGGAAAATGGTCCTTACACTGCATCAAATACAAGGCACACATACACACACTAATCCTCTCTCCTGGTACATGGTAGAAAATCTTTAATCATTTTTAAGCTATTTTAGATGCAAAACTAAAAGAGCTTTTTAATGTAAAGGTTGCATTTAACAAGCAGGAATGCTAAATACCAACAAGATCATTTCTTAGTCTTCATAATTTCTTCAGTGTGGATTTAGAATTTAAATAGAGGTCTACAAATAACATGAGGTGGTGGTGCAAATAGGAATTCTGGTTCTTTTGTTGCTGTGTAATGAGGACAGAGCTTTGAGGACAAATGTTACACCAAGAGCAAGTGTAGTTTAATCATATCTACTTTCCGTTAAATTGAAGTTATTGTGTTTGACCTCCATTCAATACTAATCTCACACAAACCAAAAACTTTCATTTTCATGTGCATTTATGCACCCAAGCTCCTAATGGGAAAAACCATTAGAGTATAATGAAAGATAAATTAAAAAGGAAAAAAAGACACTTGTAATTCCCCCAGTAAGTATGTTGGGAAAGAGGCAGATGCTGAAATAAAGAATGTCTTTGCTCTATTTTCAGTGAGTTGCAGATTGAGGAATGTGATAACAACTTTCAAAGTCATTCACTTTCCAAAGGCAGAGAGGATTATAACAGCAGGCTAAACTTTTTCATGCTAATCCACTCTTTTTTTTTTTTACGAATGACTTGACACATAAGCCAGTGAAGTGGTCAGTAAACGATGTGCTTTGTAAAACGAGACGTTTATAATGTTTTGTATGAAGGCTTACCTGTCAAGTTTAGGACTTGAGAATACGAGAAATGGTCATCCGCCGCTGCTGCCGTCAGAGCGGAGAGGGAGGAGGCTGAGGTTGTAGGTGTGAAGAAAACTACAGTAAGAGACTTTTTTCTTCTGGTAAATCCTGCCATTTTGGTAGTTTTCAGAGGACTCCTTCCTAAACGTATCTATGCAAATTGTGACTTTCTTTTGCAATATTCCAGGAACATTGCAAGCAAAATAAAGTCATCCATGTCTGTTCTCCATGGACACATGCAGCCGATAACAAAACGTTTTCTTTTTCCAGCAGCTATTACGCAGCACGGGTCGCCTGCAGGATGCTATGGGAGGGTACGCACAATATTATCACTGCACCTGACCCACAAGAGCACAACCACATCTCTCATGTCATCACGTATGTGTTGCACAAAACAGAACAAACCTAAACCACACAAACACAGGGCATATGCACGTATTTTGAATGGGCAGTTTTTACAAAATCTACTAACTAATAATGATAGGAAAACAAAGTCCACAATGTGGTCCATGAGAGGAGGAGGATGAAGATTCCCAGGTTCAGGTGGTGTGTCAGACTTCCAGAGGAGGAGGAGGTGGAGCAATGACAACTTCTACTCTTTTTGGCAAAGTTTCAACTAGATTTAACTGTTGAACTTTCTCGCAGCCTCAGCACGATGCTCAGGAAGAGTGCAATAGATGACACGGTCAACCGGGTGACCTTTTCATTTTGCATGAAAAAAAAAAGCTGTTAAACCAGCAATCCCACCAGAACTGTGCAGAAGGTAAAAAGCTCATGTGAGGTTCACTCAACCACACTTAGGACTACGGGAGTGAAGCATTTTTAACTAGCTTCACTGCATAGTGACGTTTAGCTTACAGAAAGAGCACCACGCTGCCAAATAAACAAAAATGAAGCTGACCGATATGGATTAGGTTAGACTTGAATAAAGCTCCACCTGGGTTGCCAGGCGAGTGACTGGAATTGGCTCGAGGTTGATGGGTAACAAATAGTTTCTGAATCAATTTAGAGGTTTTTGAAACAGACTGTTTGCCACGACTGTTGGCACCAGCAGAACATTTACTTATTCCCAAAAGCAATTCAGTGCTTTTATTTTTGCTCTCAAGCTGTTTTTAGCATAGAAAAAATAAAGAGTAAACTCTGCATTGGCTACTTGGGTGCAGGAAATACAGCGGCCATCTTGGAACGGTCATCCTTTCTACTTGGCTAAAACAAAACAACAGAAGTTTCAGCACTGCGGGATATTTTTATTCAAATTGACAGACTATTTACGTGAAGGGATAACTTTTCACAAGTAAGATGGACAAATTATTATTTATGTTTTGTGATTAGAATATTACTATACTGCTTTTATGCCCACCAGCGAAATGCCAGCATCTAATATTAGTACTTGGTGTAATACTGGGGTTCAGATAACTGATAACCAGGTTCAGATAACCAGTTAATGGTGAAATAACATTCACCAGTTAACACAGGTGGAAATGACTATTATTTACATGTAATCCATCCTCCTGACCCCACTAAGGGACACTCTTGTCCCTTAGTGGGGTCAGGAGGGGTGCTGGTGCCCATCTCCAGCTAACGTTCCAGGTGAGGTCACCCTGGACAGGTCGCCAGTCTGTCACAGGGCAACACAGAGACAGACAGGACAAACAACCACGCACACACCCACACACACACACACACACACACACACACACACACACACACACACACACACACACACACACCCCTAGGGAGATTTTAGACAGACCCGGAGAGAACCCACAATGCACAAGGAGAACATGCAAACTATATGCAGAAAGACTGGAGCTGGGAATTGAACCCAGAACCTTCTTGCTGCAAGGCAACAGCTCTACCAACTGCACCACAGCCCGCTTTATAGATATATTATGCAAATATACATGTGTATACAAATATGCACAAAACATTTGTATTATTTTGTGTTTGTATATTTTTAAAAATATGTATATTACTAAATAAATGTAAAAAAAAAGAGTGGTTGTGTGCTTTGTGAAATGTAAAATCACACATCAAATCGGAATATTCTATTCCCATTTTATTCTGTTTTCTCCACTAAGAATATTTAAGTATGCTGAACCATGTATCAGCATCCTGATGTATGCATCAGTATGCATACTGAACCAGTACACAGCAAATTCAGAAGTGTCAGATTTCCAGTACAAGTGTGGAATGTTAAGAATACAGTGTTAATCCAACAAAAACGAAACTTTTGTTCCGTTTTTGTTTGATCGTTTACACGATAACGTTCTAATTACGATCTGTGTTTACACAGTAACGGTGCACATCGAAAACGTGTAATGCTCTCGCTGCGCCTAGTTGGTGCTAGGTTCTTTGAAACTTTGAAAGTGCGCATGTGTTTAAAAAAAAGTTGTACTTGAAGGCATGTGGATTTCCGTGAGAGAACATGCATTGTGGTCTGATTAGGGCGCATGCAGTTGGAAAAAGTGGGATAACTTTGCTGAAACACCTTGTTTGAGCTTTCACGGTGTCTGTAGCGAGCCCCGGACTGGAAGCTGTTTATTGTTTTTACCTTGGAATGGCCAACAGTCTGTTATTCCTATATCAATTTGATAAAATAGGAGTTCCCGCACGTCCCATATCCGTGTCCTCTGTTACCTTTTTCAGCAGTTAAAACAGTTTTATCCGTTGCTAACAAGTCGTAACCTGTTTTTCCGAGCCGCCTTCAAACGCAACATGAACGCTGAGACGCTTGCGCTGGGTTTACACCTGTGAGGCAGCGAAGGAGACCTGATGCTGCTGCGCAGGTGTGTTAGAATCATGGCAGCAAACCAGCAAAACGTAAATAACTTGGCACAGTTTTGCCCCCGAACTAACCGACTGAGTTGAGTAAAGCTGTTGGATGCAGGTGATGATAGCTAAAAGATGACTGGCTAATATCAATACAGCACGTTAAGCTTGTTAACAAGTAGCCTGTAGGCTGCTGGTGTTGTTGTCTATGTTGTAGTCTAATTTTGTCCCCCCAAAATAAGTCGGTGCCCCCGTTAAACTCGTCTGGAGCCGGGCTGGTCCTGGTCCTGGTTCTGGTTCTGGTCCTGGTCCTGGTTCTGGTCCTGGTCCTGGTTCTGGTCCTGGTCCTGGTTCTGGTCCTGGTCCTGGTTCTGGTTCTGGTTCTGGTCCTGGTCCTGGTCCTGGTTCTGGTCCTGGTCCTGGTTCTGGTCCTGGTCCTGGTCCTGGTTCTGGTCCTGGTCCGTGGTTCTCTAGATAACAGCGCTGAACAAGCAGCCTGTATTTTGCCACCTGGGCGGTGCGGAGCGGTGAAGAGACGCTGAGGGAACCGAATCTGATGGGGGAACAGTAACACCAGCATTGTGAGTAGTTTCTTCTTCTTCTGTGGATTGTAGGAAGCAGCTATGTTTTGCATCATACTATGCATGAGCTGGGGATTCTCTGGAAGAAAAGATCAGTTTTCTAGGTTTACACAACAACGGAAAACGTTACGTTTCAGAAACATCACACTCTGGAACCCGTTTTCAATCTGTGCCGTGGTCAGAGAAAACATTCCGTGGTTTCTTGTAAATGCAAACTACAAACGCAACAAAACTCTTCCGTTCCCCTGAAATCGTTGCCGTGTAAACGGGGCCTTGGGATTCCCTAAGGTGTTCCACAGGGTTAGTCCAGTCCAGTGTTGATTTCTAACTCAACACTCAGTCTGGTGTTGATTAGATAGCTTATATAGTAGGTGCCCCATTGTTGACTCATGGTTGCTAAAATCTTTACCAGACTGACTGATTTTAGTGACATAGTGGGTGTAAAATATTGAATAAAATGTTGTCCCACATGACTGGCTTTATTTTCACTCTTATATTTGACTTTATGATACACAAAACTACAAATTAATCGTTCTTATTGTCACCAGGTGCATTCTGGGTAAAGCTTGTCACAAACGTCATCATCAGTCACTTGGCAACAAATAGCAAACTAGCTAGAGCTACGGAACGTTAACATGTTTTGAATTTGTGTTGTTTCATCATTAGTGACCAGCAGCCTCTTGTTTCTGTTCTTCTCTTGGTTTGTTGTACTTCATGTCAGATGGATTTCAAAATGACAGTCGCTCTCTGTGGTGGTGAAACTTGTTAGCTCCGCTGTTGATGGCATGTCTATGTTGTAAAGTTAAATTATCATGAGCTTTATTATTTGGGCCCGGTCATTAGCCCCGTCCCCGGTCATTAACCCCGCCCCCCGGTCATTAGCCCCGCCCCCCCCGGTCATTAGACCCGCCCCCGGTCATTAGCCCCGCCCCCCGGCCCACGCCGTCTTGTTCCGCTACTCCGTCACATGTTTGCCTGAGGAGCGGAGGCAGCAGTATGGCGTCTTGTCTGGAGTTTATTGTAACAAGGTAAGTTCCATGTTAAAATGATCATGTTTTTGACTATTTCTTATGGAGGCATTATTTTTACGTTTACACGAGTATTGATTCATATACACAGTTCGCTTAACGTACATTTATTTGTTTGGACTGTTTATTATCTTAACCTAACATTGAAACTGTCAGGAAAATCTGGAGGCCATTTGAGTTAACATTATTTAGCTGCAGGGTCGTTTTCTTTAAGTTTTTGGCTGTAGACTGCAAAACGGGGGCGTGGCTGTGCTGGACGGTTGGCTTGATCTAAGCCACAGGTGTCAAACTCCAGTCCTGGAGGACCGCTGTCCGGCAACAGTTAGATGTGCCGCTGCTGCAGGACTAGCAGGACTCTGGAGAACGTATCTACACAGTGAGGAGGCAATTGAGCCATTTGACTGGTGTTTTGTACCTGTGGCACATCTAAAAACCGCCAAAATGTTTTTTCTTTGTCAGTGTGTCATGGTGGTGACTGACGCCTGTTATGAAGACTTCATCACATTTCTTCAGACAAGTTGGTACGACTTTTAATGCTGTCCACATTTTTTTCTATAAGCTGTCTAATTTCTTTAGTAATTATTTCTGACTTTTTTATGCTTTGTCTTGTAAACCAGGTGGGCAGATTAATTTGAATGACTATGACGGTGACACACCGGTGAGTCTGATTAGTTTTGCTCACTCTACTTTTTAAAATATTTATTATCCTAATGTTTCTGCTATATTTCTTGTTTTTCCTTCCAGACTGGAAGTCTTCCTTCTTCATATTGGTGAAAACAATAGCAGCACCAAAGACACTTCACTATCGGTGACCACAAGACCATCCATGGCCGCTTCCAATGAACTTTCAAAGCTTCACCTTCAGTGCAAAGTACCATTGATAGAGATTTTTTGGCATTATCATTTTGTTGTTACTTTAGTTCATATTCGGTCTAATGTTAGTCAGTTTAAAGTGTTCTCTTCTTTAGTGTGTGTATGAACTAACCTGGGGGTCACAGCTGCCTGTTCATCTTAATGTGAAACAGTTTGACCGAGATTTGAACCGGGCTCAGACCGTAGATCAGATATCGCATCTGGAACTGGGTTGCTAGTTGTTTAGGTAAATTGTTTTACGACCTTTGCTGTTTTTCCTCTGCTGTCTATCTTGCCTATCCTCCCTCTTTGAGGTTTGATAATAAAAGACAAGCTCTACCCAAAGATCTTCAGAATGCTCTGTGAACGGCTCGGAGGAGCAGTTGACAGAGTCTTTCTCCTTTTGCAGAAGTTTAGTCATAAATTCATATACGTTGTATGTGGTTCTTTTATGTAGGTTCTAGGAAAATACCTATCAACCATGAATGTATGAGCTTTGTTGTATATTGCTGTCAGTGCTGTTTGATGTTTTGAAATAAAAGTAGATTATATACTGCGAATGGTGCTGGTGTTTTTGTAGCATCTAATGTCTTAAAATAAATTTGGAGATTATTGATGGCCAGTAGTTTCTGGGGAAACAAAGGTTTTATTTGCTCTAGTGGCTTTTATTTTGGAGTGAATTGACAGAAAAGTGGGTAATGAGAGAAGGGGAAGTCTGGGAAGTGAACCCACGACAGCCGCATTGAAAACTAGAGCCTTCATATGTGGGTTGTGCTTAACATCTGCGCCACCACAGCACACCCTACTAATATTATTTTAAAACTCAGATTTCTATGTTCTATTCTTTCACTGTTCTGTGTTAGATTAACACATTTATAGTGTTAACTTTTGACAATATACACTAGTTTTTGGATAAATTAACACTGACGTGTATTAGATTTAAACTACTGTGAGTGTTGATTCAACTCTATCACAAATACTTTAAAAAGTGTAACTTCTACACCATCCAGTGTGGACGTATATAGACACCTTAAATGTGTAAAATTTATCTCTGTAGGAGTTGATGGAACACTTACAAATTTACTGTTTATCAGTATGCTGGTTCAGTATCAGTATACTGAAACTAAAAAAAACTAACCTAAAAACCTACATTTTTAGTTTTTTTTTTACCTACATTTTTTTGGTATTTTTAGGTTAAAAAAATACCTAAAAAAAATAAATGTCCTTGTACAAGTAAAGGCCATTTACCATTTTGTCCTGTAGATCAGGGTAAAACTGAGTCCAGCCCTCAGAGTCAGAAAACTCTTCTCCTCTAAACCAGATCTCAACTTCCTGATTTCTTCCTGCTTCCACAAAGATTCTTTGTTCCTGTTTCAATCCTCGTCTTGACACCATCTTTTGGCCACCAGTGAAATATCTTCTTGTTGTGGAATAATTCAAATTTTTTTGCTTTCCATTTGATGAAAACAGCTTCAGAAATCCTTGGCGACAGTTCAATATAGTGACATTTCCTCTGAGAAGGAAAGAAGAATCACCTAGCTTCAGAAAACTTTAGCTGTGATGCTCATAGGCTCAATAGAGTCAGTCTTTTATCAGCTGCAAGTTAATCGTTTTTGCAGCAGAGAATACTGTCTGGCATATGAAGCCTTTGTGCTGCAGGCGCTGCAACCCTGCAGGCCGTCTGTGATGCAACGTCCCAGACTGAAGAGCCAGAGGTAAATTTAGAGAAAGGAGCCAAATACTCTCCTCTCTGTAACTGAATGACAGTCTGTTTTTTCCAGACTGAAGAACATCCAGTGGATGGATTTTAGTTGGGAAGAAACACTGAAGGACCCTCAATGCTGCTGCTGTTAAATGGATCAGCAGGTTCTGTCTGAAATTTGACCACGACAAAACCATGAAAAAGTCGAAGGCGTTTTGAGTTTATAATTTGTGAAAGTGTAGATTGTAATGCATGGAAATTAAAAAATAAGTTGTTCTTCACTACAACACTTGTAGTCATTTTAGGGTTATTTGTAATTTAGAAGCACAATAAAAGAAAAATAGGCAAGAGTTGCTTTTGGCAGAAACAAAAATACTCTTCTGGCATCATTAAATCTAAAAATTATGTTTATTTATTTCAAACATGATAGCAGTATAAAATGACACACATGAACAAGGAATGCAAAAGACATATTTTGTACCACAATAATCTTAACCTACTTGAAAAGGAGTAGGAAGAGGTAAGAAACTTATAAACTCATACAATACTTTCAGATGGACCCTCATTAAATCAAATAAAAAAATAAAATATAAACATAGGTTAATTAATTCATATGGGTTTACATATGTCCAGGGGTGAAAGTAAGGGGGTACGGCAGGGCACTGCGTACCCCTAAAAGATTTAGTGGAGGTATCAGTACCTGCAAGAGAGAGCAGCGACTGTCTGCTGTAAAAAATCAATGTGTTCACTGATCAGCTGTGACTGATTAGTTTTTCAAGAACGATCTAAAACACGACTTAATCAGTTAATAAATAACTTTTTGCCCATTTCATATTGTTTCTGAACTGTTCGTGCTTTGCTAGAGCAGCGGTGCAACACGACGATCTCGGAAGGTTTTGAGTCGATCTCAGCATCAGGTGACAAACTGAACGCAGCCAGGAGGCTGAGAGCAGCACGACCTCCTCTGATTGGCTTAAAACGTTCAGAACTTTATTAAAGAACAACAACAAATAAACACGACATGTTCAAATTAATGACCCAACAACAATAATAGTCTCAGTATTTATTGTTTCAACAAGGTGTTGCGCAATTCTGTGCGTTTCGGTTCCATAACCAAAATAACTAGCAGAGCAGTTTAAAATTAACTCATCAACCACCGATGTGTTCAGGGAGCTTATTAATGATCGCAAAATAAATATCAAGCCTGAAAACCTAATATCGTAACGGACTGAATGTTTTAACGTAATCTGTGCTTGGCTGAAGAGTGCGGGTGGTTGCCGCGGCAACGTGTGCTTAAATAACAGAGTTTAATAACAGAGGTTTAGAGTTAATCGCCTGTTCAGGTTGTTTTACCTTAGTTTACCTTTGTCTTGGCTCTTTACAGCCGCTGTAATTTCTGAACGTTCAATAAACGACAAACTTGGACTAATTACGTCGATCTGTGTGAGAACAAGTCATTTACAACAAACATCAAACACGTTAAATATGTTTCATTAAGTATTTAACAAATGGCTTCTACCGCGATAATTATTTGGGGTGTAGCGATACAATAATTTTTACGATACGATATGCGATATTCTGGTCACGATACAATATTTGTTTAGCGATACAATTCGATACGATTCAGTGCATTTTTACGATTTTCTGAAAGATTTTAGAAGGACAGAGTGATTTTAGTGACATTTTGTGTTCCATAGACTTGAATTTAGTTAACTGAAAACTGATTAAAAGCACCAACTACACAATACCTGACTCTGATTGGACAGTCTAACAGTCTGCAGCTGGACAAAATGAATCAAAGATGCAGTGAGAGAATTAGTTTCTGTCATTTAATTCATGTGGATTTGACATAAAACTCAAAAATTTAAACGGTAATCCAGGAGCAGAGTGGGGAGATTATCACCTCTGTATAATCTCAATATGCAAATGATATCACTTATGTTTTTTCTTTTGGACACTGACTGCATTTTGGAGTAAAAATGCAGCCACGAATCCAGTCTTTTGGACTATAAGGTAAAAGGTTTTTCTACCTTGGTTCCCGGAGTTAGCTGTGGCTGTAAGCTGCTTTCTTCTAACTGCTATAGTCGTGGCTCCACCTCACCCCGTAGTGATCGACTCCCTGCAGCTACGCAGCGCCGCTATTCCCCTGCTTGGATCTCTGAGTAGCTGCCTCTCAGACTGCCAGGATCTCATCGTACTCTCAGTCTCTGATACTCTTTGTCTGTTGCTAATAAAAATGATCGATCAGCCATTGTTACCATGGAAATCCTCACTGCGCCGCGGATTCCGGCTGCGGGTTTTTTCCTGCTCAAAACACAGCGCCGCTGCGCGCCCGCTTCAGATATCAACCCATGTTCATTCTTCAGGTAATCCTTTATATACCGAGCAGAAACCGCTAAGCTAAAAACTAATTACGAAGTGAATGCTACCAGTCGAAATTTGCATTAATTTCACGATCTCACTGCTTTTGCAGCTGCTCCGTTCAGCGTCTCTTTCACGCTTTCACGGTTACTTGCGCAACTTTACTTCGTTCGTTAGCAACAAAATACAGCCCATCGTTATTTATTCAAGATTTTACATTATCAAAAACACAGGAATCTAATGTTTCGTTTCGTTTTGTACGTTTGGAAGCTCATTCCCTCTCACATAATCGGAAAAGCCGGGAATGGCGGCGCTTTTGACATTTCTCTGACATTCGGAAAAATATGGTTTACTAATTTTAGCATAACTCCGGTTATACTTGGTCCATTAACACAATTTAAAAACTGGTGTGTAGTTTATAATGTGCACTTTAAGCTCAAGTTGAAAGTGAGACTGAGGGAGGCGGAGCCTTGCTGCTACGCCCTAACAAACTAGACGTTAAAAAGAGCTATAAGCTATGGACCCCTATGGTTTATCGGATCGATACTCGGGGATTAAAAATCGATACTTTCCAAGGGCGGAAAATATCGATATATATTGCCGAATCGATTTATTTATACAGCTCTAATAATTATGTGAAATTAAATTGTCTAATTAAAAGAAGTTTTATTGCTCTCTGGCATCTCGCTTTGAGCTCAGAGTCCGAGAGGCTTTTCATCTATCAAACTATATTTTTGCATCTTTAGTGGAAATATTGATGTTGATGAGACTTTCTCCAAAATGATAACTTTTTTCAACCTTTATAGCTCCACTGTTGAAAATGAGGCTCCAACAAAATGACATAGAAATAAAATCCAGTCCAACATCTGGTTTGAGTTGATTCCTCTGGAACCTTTTTCCTCTGGGATTGTGGTGAGGTGCGGTGTGGGCCATGTGTCTCGTTGGATTTTTACCCCGGAAGCACATTGGCTAAACCGTGAGTCAAACACCACTGGGATTGACTACTATATATTCCATTGAGGGACAGTAACTTTAACATTACCAGTGGTGGGAAGTAATGAAGTACAAGTACGTCGTTACTGTACTTAAGTACAGTTTCCGTGTATCTGTACTTTACTTAAGTAGATTTAATAATGGCTACTTTCTACTTTTACTCCACTACATTTTACAGTAAGTATCTGTACTTTCTACTTCACTACATTTCTACAAAACTGTCGCGTTACTCGTTACATCCAAATCGCGTTGTGCTTTTTGTCCGTTAAAATGTGAAGTTTAGGGATTTAAGGTGGCGCCGTAAAATCCGAGCAATAACGTGACTTAGTGTCTGTTGTCACCCATCGCCTCCACCTTTACTCGCACGCGGAGCTCCAGACATGCGCAGTGGTTTCCTCTGAGCGGGAGAAGATGTCTGTCTAATGTCAGTTATATAATAGCTGCATAAATCATAAGATATGGCGACATGTAAAATCAGCAGCGCTTCGCTTTCAGACGGTGGAACTTCGTCCAACTTTTAGCGTCACCTTGAAGGAAAGCTTAAAGAAAGGTAAGATCTGTGGACGTGATGCTAGCTAAGCTAGCTGTACAGAGACACATGTTGCATCTGCGATGAAAAACAGTTGTCACTCATGCGCTGAATTACTGTGTGGAGGTGTTGACTGACATGTCGCAGATATGGGACAACGCTGTGACCAAAGTGCAATATAATAATATGACATTCAACAATCCGATTCTTCTGGACGGATCTTGACTAAGTCCTATAGTGCTGAAGCCTCACTGAGAGCCGTTCTTTGTTCTTGTAATGCTCTGCATACACTGCAGTAGCTATTTCATTAAAATATCTTTATATTTAATTGGTGAATAAATAAAACAAGAACGTAGCAACACAGAGCATGATCATTGCTCTTTGTTTTCGTCACCTGTCATGGTGGCAGACGTTGCAGCAGGAGGGAGGATGAGAACAGTCACGGTGCTCCTCCTGCTTGGTTACTTCTTGCTTATTGGGCCTTGGACAGTGTTCATAGTTGAACGTTGTTAATTGCTATGTTTAATGGTGCAGACAATTATTATTTCTGACATTGGCAATATGGGCAACCGCCCAGGGTGTTATTTTTTTAGGGATGGCAGGAGACCTCTGTGTATTGTGGCACAGAGATGAAAGCAAAACAGAATGAAGAAGAGTTTGAATTGTCACTGGTTAAATTTATTTCAGCTCTAAGTATTTAATATCTAGGTGTTTTTATGGGAAAGTGAATCTTTCAGATCAATTTGAGAAGCAGTTTTGATAGGTGCACTAAATGTTATTGTCATGTAGCATGGGGTACTGGTTTTGATTTGGTCTTGGGTTCGGTGGTCTAGACTACAACTCTGCTACGAGGCTCCTTGGTTCCATGTCCTCCTCTGCCAGTTGGATTTCTTTCAAAATAAATGTGTGGAAAAAAAAGTGAAGTTCATGTTATGTTAGGACAGGAGACGAGATGTTTCCATCCCTGAAATTATGATGCATAGAATCACATATCTAAGCCTAAACTATGTTACAGAATAAACGCAATAAAAACATGTTTTATCTGTGACATATGATCATATGATCGGTTCACTTAATGATATTAGGGATTAGGTAATGCATTCAGCAAGTACTTTTACTTTTAATACTTAAGTATTTTTAAAAGCCAGTACTTTTTTACTTTTACTT
This sequence comes from Poecilia reticulata, assembly GCF_904066995.2. NCBI lineage: Eukaryota > Metazoa > Chordata > Actinopteri > Cyprinodontiformes > Poeciliidae > Poecilia > Poecilia reticulata. The sequence continues at coordinate 33,604 of NW_027675167.1, read as the reverse complement.
AAGTAAAATGTTAATGTGGTACTTTGACTTTTACTTACGTACATTTTTGTCTGTGTATTTGTACTTTTACTTAAGTAAATTTTTTGAGTACTTTCTCCACCACTGAACATTACATACACCTCTCTGAACAGGCAAGGGTGCACTTTCTCCGTTTATAATTAGACATTAAAGCGACTTAAAACCATTCCTCCCTCCCTGGCACCTCCCTGGCCCCCATGGGCACCCATCTGGGCCCGGGCCGGGCTTCCCCCAGCTCCCCCCATGGTTCCGCGCCTGAGAACCAGCTTAAAAGCTAAAATTAATGGTTATATGCCAGACATGGAAAACTGGGATGCACTCCATACATGATGTTCAGAATTTAGGTCTCATGGCATCTCAAGGTGTCAACATTGCAGCCAGTGGGCTGAAGTAGGAAATACAGCTTCATTCTGTAACAATGCAAGAGCTATCCAGCTTTTAGCGCTTCGCAAAAAAATTAATCAGCACAGAAACCTTTTTGTCATAGTACTCCAATTTAAAACTACTTTCAGCCCTGCATATGTCTAAATATACACATCCGTACATCCATACCCACACACACTCAAATGCATTAGCCTAATTTTACATTTACACATTAGTGCTAACTCTGACCTATATTTTTCAGGTAGCAGCTTATTTGATGCCTTTAACATAATTTGAGCAATTTTAAATTCCACCAGATCTTCAAATTTAATCCATCCAAAAAGAAATAATTTTTAACTCAATAAAAATAAGATCTGTTGACATGTGAGCAGAGCATTATATAATAAAACAAACATTTTTCACAAACAGAGACTTGTTCAAAGCATAGAGCCGATGAACTTGGACAGGTATAACTTGGCTTCCTCCTATCATATAAGTAATCCTGATGTTGTTTTCTTGTTTTCTTGTGAGCGACCTGGTTTTAAGCCACTTATCCATTATTACCTTTAACCACAATCCTTTGGTAAACTAACTGTCCAAAAAAAACAGTCGCTTACATGCTTATATGGACCATTAGGGGACGCCCGCTGACCACAGTTTAAGAAAGACTGCCATAATCAATGCATATAAATTTGTTGGTATTGATTGCTTAATCTCTGCTCGCCACTGTCTCTGAAACTATGGATGTGTGTCCCTATGTGTCTGGCAAGTTTTCTGTCAGGTTTAACAGAAATATGAAACCAGTTGTTAACTACTCTGCCAGTAGCATTTCACTAGAGATTCAACGGAGCAGATGGTTTGAATAAAATAGTGCATCTTTGTGGCTGTCCCTTATTTAGTTTTCTTATTAAAAGTTAATGAAGCAGCCTACATTCTAAAGTCACGTCAGATGCCATTTGGCATACAGTGTAGTTATGGTGCCTCCAAAAACATTAAATTCACAAACTATCTTTGTAAAATCAGAGACAAAACTACAGTTGAAACCAGAAGTTTACATATATCGACTAAAAAGACAAATACAACTATTTTATCACTGTCTGTAATTAAATCACATATCATTTACATGTAACTTGATCTTTTGTGTTAGGTGAATTAGAATAACAAGAATATTTCTATTTATCATAATAGTGAGGGAGAGAAGGTCAGAAAGTCATTTTTGCCTGTTGCCCAAGTCTGTGCTAATTGAGTCCATTTTTTTCCTGTGCTCATTTATAGGTTATTTATTGATTAATATACTGCATGTGATTGCTTGTTACTTATTTACTTATTTGTTTATATCTAGTCATTTTGAAGGCTGGGGAGAGGAAAGTCTGGGCCTCCCTTCTGAAGCTGCTGCCTCCGCGACCCGACCCTGGATAAGCGGAAGAAAATAGATGGATGGATATATTACAAACTTTGTATTTATTACCGGAAATGGTGTAGCTTTCAACAAATAAGCAATTTCCCTTGGGGATCAATAAAGTATATTCTATTCTATACTAAATGTATTTATTAATGTCTTGAAAATCAGAAGTTTACGTACATTTTCTCAATATTTGGTTGAATTGCCTTTGAAATATTTAACTTGACTCAATATTTTGGGTTTTCTTCCAGAAGCTTCTCACAAGAGTTTGCTAGATTTCTGGTCCATTCCTCTTATCTGCCCCCAAATTCTCTATAGGATTGAAATCAGGACTTTGTGATGGCCACAACAAATGGTAAATGACTTTGTACTTGCATAGCATCTGAACAAAGTCCAGAGGACCACAAGGCACTTTACACGACACTCATTCACATGCTGATGGTGGCATGTTAGCCACAGTAGCCACAGCTGCCCTGGGGTGGTTTGACAATAGTGAGGGTGTCATACACCTGCAGCACCGGTCCCTCTGACCCCCACAAGCAGGCAAGGTGGGTGAAGTATCTTGTCCAAGGTTGCAGCAACAGAGGCAGGTGGAGCGGGGATTGAACCAGCAGTCCACTGAATGCAATGCAAACTCCTACCACTATCTTCACCATCACCCAAACAAAATATTGACTTTGTTGTCCATAAGTCACTTTGTAACAACTTTGAATGTGTTTTGAGGGCTATTGTCAATTTAGAAGATTCATTTGCAACTGAGTATTTACTCACTGGCTGATGTCTTTAATTGCTTCAATATTTCCACAAAATGTTGTTTCTTCATGATGCTATCTATTTAATGAAGTGTACTGGTTCCTCCTGGAGCAAAACAGCCCTACAACATGATTCTGCACAGATGTAATGATGGTGATCATGGTCAAACAGTTTCAATACTTTCATCAAAATACTGGACATGTCCTCAAAATAAAGATCTTGAAAAAGCAATCTGGCTTTTACATGTTTCTTGCAGAAACATGAATGGCATCCTCCTTTCTGATAAGCCTGTCAGCCTATGTCAATTCAAGATATGTTTTACTGTGGATAATGACATTCTTAGCAGTTTCAGCCAGCATCTTCAATAAAAAATGTTTCATGCTGAAACACGCTTTATGGGATCAATTTTCTTGTAGAAAACATGCTCTATTACTATGGTTTTGCAATTAAACATTTCCAACTGGACAACACAGGCCTGTTCATTTGACCTTACCTGACCACTGATCTCACCTATATGTTCCAATTGTTTTAGGACTTTGAGCAGTTGACAACTTATATAATTAATAAAAAATAAAATAAATCATTTTTGGTGATGGGATGGTCACCAACTTGCTATTCCTTTTGCCTCTTAGCAGCTTTGGTCCCCTGTTCTGTCCGTACCAGTGATTAGGAGACCTACCCTGACTTATCCAAGGTACCCGCTGTTTTCCATAACCTCAGGGGGGTCTCTAACAAGCATCAAGCCACTTCACTTTCACCTCATTGGCCCTGTGATTGTGCCGTCCATCTGGTTCCTGGTACTTGTTCTCCCAGGGGTTTTCTGTTCCCTCTTTCTGGCCCACAACCTCTGGCCCAGAGGACAAGGCCCTGAGGGATTATATAAGTGATGCACTCAAGGTAGGTACCATCCACCATTCTTCCTCTCCAGTGGGAGCAGTCTTCTTTGTGGGCAAAAAAGATGGTTCCTTAAGACCCTGTATCAACTACTGAGGGCTGAATGGCATCACAGTCAAAAATTGTTACCCACTTCCCCTAATCAACACTGCCTTCGACCTGATCCAGGGATCCACAGTTTTTACCAAGCTTGATCTTAGAAGTGCCTACCATCTGGTCTGTATCAAGGAGGGGGATGAGTGGAAGATGGCCTTTAACACTCCAACAGATCATTATGAATACCTCGTAAAGCCTTTTGGCCTGACCGATGTTCCAGGCACTCATCAATGACGTCCTCTGGGACATGGTTATATGATGTGCTTGCGTTTACCTGGATGACATTTTGATTTTCTCTAAGGATCTCACAGCCCATCAAGCTCATGTTTGTTCCGTCATTCTCCATTTGCTGCAGAACAACTTGTTTATTTCTGCAGAGAAGTCCGAGTTTCACAAACATTCTTCTTCAGCCTTGGGTTTCATCATCTCTAACAAGATCTCTGTGGACCTCAGCAAGACGGATGCTGTCAAGAACTGGCCCCTCCCACAAGATCATAGGCAACTATAAAGATTTCTAGAATTTCCAAACTTTCATCTCTGGTTCATCCAAAAATCAGGTTAAAAATCTGCAGTATCTCAAGTCAGCAAAGAGACTCAACCCCAGGCAAGCCAGGAAGTAAGAATGCAAAGCCTGACACACTTTCCAGGCTTCACGAAACTACTGAGTAGGTGCAGGAGGCAAGGCAGGTGGACTATGTGCTTCCCAGGTCAGTACGGCTAGCAGTTATCAAGCTTGAGCTGGAGCAGAAAATAAGAAAGGCCTATCAGCAAAACCCCATCCCAGAAAGTTGTCCAAAGGATCAACTATTTGTCCCTGATCATCTAATACCAGAGGAACTCTCATTTTGTCATGAATCTAGACTTTTTTGTCATCCTGGAGTCACTAAGACCCTATCGATGATCAAAAGTTGTTTCTGGTGGGGAATTATGCTTCAAGATGTTACAGAGTTCATCACAGCTTGCCGAGTTTGCAGTCAGGCTAAACCATCCCATCAGAGAACCACAAACTAGCTCTGCATATTTAGTGATCTCTTCCTGATCACTAAATATCTGCCTCCCTAGGACCATCAGAGTCTGTCCCAACTTTCATGTGTTCCATGTCAAACCTTTCTTCTCATCACAGCGTGCTCCTCCAGACTCCCTCCTCCTGCCTGGATTGTCGCTGTGTGTCTTGCTCATACTATGAGCCGTGTCTTTCAAACCAGATATTGGGGTCATGTCATCTATTAGCTGGTGGACTGGGAGAGATGCGGGCCAGAGGAGTGCTCCTGGGTGCCAGCCTTTCTAAGGAACTTTCATCACTGTAATCCTGACCAGCCAGGCGGTCCTTCTGTTGCCAGACAATAAGGAGGGGATTCAGTCATGATTCATGTTCTATGTCATGACAATGCTGTGTTTAGCCATTCATTCAGCTCACCTGTCATGCCTGATTGCTTACTTGTCTCACCTGGATCTCTCTCTACTTAAATACCTCTCTGTCTCTGCCTTCTTGCCAGATTATCAATCGCCTCAAACCAGTAGAGATCCAACGTTTTCTTCCAAGCCTTCAGCGTATTAACAACCTTTTCTGTCCACTTATTTATCTTTTCTGACAGTGTGGTTACTTGCACCTCTCTATCGTCAAACCCTCTGAAGTCACCGCAGTTCTTCTGCTCCACCTGTTCACTGCTCTACAGGTTAGTGAAACCCCTCCTTCATCTGTGCATCACCAGGTTCTCCCCTCAGAGCTGTGTTTGATGACCTCCTTCCTCAGCATCAACCAGAGTTAGAAACTAAAACCATTTGTGTTTTCCTTTTGAGAAATTCTACTGTATGTGTGGTTAAATTACTGGGTCCCCACTATTTGAATCATCCAGTGAGTCAACAAATGATTTCTGCTCTACTTGAGGATATCCCATTGGGGATAAAGAGGAAAATGATGTGTGGTGTAAAACAGGGCTAATTAAATTGTTCTACTACATAATTTAATTTAAAAGTCAATCTCATATTTCATCAATAATTAAAAAATCTAATGACCAATCTGAGTTAAATTGGAGTTCATTATCATTCTGCTATCAATTTTATACATTCAAAAAGACCAGGAGTTAATTTGTTTCTTAACTCTGGTAACTTGTTTCTACCTCATACAAGTTCAAAGAGAGAAATTGCCGCAAGCTTTTGATTAGTTCAAAGGATACATTTACAGTGAATCCCACCAATCTATTTTTATAGATCGGTTTCTGATGAGAAGCAAAAGTACCAAACTGGACAAAGAAAAACAATGAAAAAAATAACTGAACCTTTGACTATTTAGCAGTTAACAAGTTCAAGCACCTCACCAAAAAACTTTTCCAGATTTTAAGTGACTCATCCCACGCCAAGCAAACTGCTTTCTTGCAGCATTTGATGAGTTATTCAAAAGACATTTTGTGCTATGTCTGTTATGACCCTGCATTAATAAATTGAATACATTTTTGCATTGTATAACATTGATGTTGGCAAAATGAAGGAATCACCTGGAGTGGGGGACTTGAGAGCAAGATGAGCGATATATTTTTAGTTGACAATCACTTTTTCCTTTGTTACCTAAACAGCTGTTTACAGAGACTTTTGTTCATTTTCATGCTTTCAGGGTTTTTTTTTATAGTGAAAGATATCGTCTGAAAATCCCAGATCTAAACTTTTATAAGCATTTTGATATTCAAAACTTGTATGGAATGCTAATGAATGTTGTTCACTGTACAACAGTTTAAAATGTTGGAAACACAGCTGCATAAATAAAACAATTGTTTAAAATTGATTTATTTGTTTTAGTTTTACTTTATTATAATTAATTTTGACCAGAATCATAAAGTAACACATTTTGGAGTAAATTACTAACACTTGAAAGTGTTAAATTAACACAAAAAATAGTTCATTTTTGTTATATCAGTGTTAACCATTGCATCCCAAACAGTTAATTTTACTCTGTTTTGTGAGTTAAAAATTAACTCTGATCCAGTGTTAAAAATGTAACTATTTTGAAAGTGTTAATTTAACTCTGAAGAGTGTGGACTATATAAACACTGAAAAGTGTTAATATCAACTCTGTGGGAGTTAAATCAACACTGGGCTTTTTGCTGTGTACTGTAGTGTAGTTATGCATGTAATGTACAAAATAGGAAAGTAGGAATAAAGTCTTTTATGAGTAATTAAAATTTTACTTTATTAGCAATAGCAGTAAATCAAAACTAAAAATAAAGTGTAATTTAAATACATTACTAATATATTAGTAGTATATTTAAAATATATGTAAAGTATATTAAAAGTATATTTTTAATATAATTCTATGACAGAATTAGTACACTCAAAATATGGAATATTTTGGAATATTTCTCTTGAATACTACATTTAAAAAGTATACTAAGTACTACTTGAAGTTGTTCCAAAAAAGTATGTTTAAGTATACTAAAAGTTGTAATTTAATACTATTTAAATACTACTAAAGTATACTAAGCACAAAAAAGTTGTTCCAGTTTAAGTACATTGATCAAAGTATGCTAAAGCATGTTAAAATTTAGTATAATAAAGTATACTTTTTTTTTTACTTGGGTGGAATCGAACCTACAATCTTCCAATCACAAGACAACTACTTTATCCACAGAGTCACAGTCACCCCTTAGTCTAAGATTTACTTTGTTTTACAGTAAAGGATTTACTTTAGTCTAAGATTAGTAAGCTTCAAGCAAAAGTGAGAGTTAGCAGGATTGATAACAGGATCCAAATAACTTAGCTTTGATCATTACTTGAGAGCCAAAGAGTTTGTATGGCATACTTCCACATGATCATTTTAACAAGCCAAAAGAATGAGGAGTATAAAAATGTGGAAATGTTTTTTTTACATTGTTTTATTAAAAAGCTCAACATCAGAATGTGTCTTTAAACTGTCGCAGCCCTAACAAGATGTGTTTGGTAAAATGTCCTACACCCTGAACCAGAGGGAGCCCCGATCGAGCCCAGAGAGATCAAGCCCAGAGAGATCGAGCCCAGAGAGAACCCAAAATGCCAGCGTTTGTGTAGCGGCTCGTGTCAATCATTTTTTGATGCACTGTAAAGTCATGAGGTGTATCATGTTTTACTATCTATTTTGTGCAGAAAGTGTAGACCAGCACTATTGTTCTTTCTCCTTTAAAAGTCTGACAAAATCAGCAAGCAGCTTCTTTTGTTGTCTTTGGTAGTGTGGGTGAGTGGACTAAGGTTCTGGATTTAGGTTCTGCTTCCACCACCAGGGTGAGGTCTTTCACCAATCAGTTTCTTTCTGAAGAATTCAAAAAATCAAGAAGTAAAGGTGTAACTCTTCATTTTGGAAACTGGGGTGTTCAACAGTTTTTCTCTGCTAGAAAGTGACTTTTTATCTTTTGAATGAACACAACAACGTTGACTGTTTGTGTTCAATTAAACCACTTCCTTTTCCGGGGATATGTACACATAAGACTAGAAATTACATGGCCGTTTTTAATAATAAATGAAACACTTATGTAGTGTCGTCATATTTTCACATCATTGTACACAAACTTTATTCTTTCAAAGCTATTATTATTCAATGTTAGCCACTCCACTAAAAACCCTTTTGATTGTTCAGTAATACCAGTGTCAGCCAAATCCCATCAGATTCTTATTATCAACTACTTTTGCATATGTAAATTTTATGAGTGCAAACTACTAACCACAAGGCCCCTCACAAAGCTTAGATTGATTTGCTTCAGAGGAGACTATTATGGAAAGAACAATTGACATGTCAGTTTCTGAGGAGCGCTTCATCCATCACTGTCCAACGGCCTTATTAGTTCTTCACTACAAAGGAATTCCTAATTCACCTCTGAGGTTATTAAGCTGCTGCTAACACCTCTCTTTTATGGAAATTCCTATCAATGCACTCTTTATTCATTTCTCTCATTTATGCACAAGATAAACACAGTGAATCCACATAAATTGATGCAAACACAGAAACATAACTGATTAGAACATCTTTCACAACATCTCCAATAATTGTGCAAACTGATGGAAACATTTAATCAACAGCTTGCCCAGCTGCTCATTACTTGTACATTGTAGAACGAAAAAGAATACAAAACACTTTGCGTGAGAGTGAGAGAGCTTTTCCATTTTTTCCTCACAAACACATTCATGAAAATAAATGGTGGCTGATGGACAGCTATTAAAGCTCAGCTCCTCTCTGCAAAATGCAGCTGTTAAATCAAGGTGTGACCACTAATTAGCATCACAGGTGTGTCTACAATCTTGTAATCAGTCAGTGGACCTACAGATGGGCCTACAGGTAGTTTCTGTGCTGTTTGTTGACATGATGTGTGCTACACTCAACATGGACCAGAGGAAGCAAAGAAAGAGTTGAGAGTAGAAAGACAACTATAGACAAGCATGTTAAAGGTAAAGGTTATAAGTCCATCTCCAAGCAGCTTGATGTTCCTCTGACTACATTTGCACATTTTATTCAGAAATGTAAGATCCATGGGACTGTAGCCGACCTCCCTGGACATGGCTGCAGGAGGAAAATTGATGACCAAACAAAGACAGATAAGGTCATGGGTCCTTGCAACAGGATGCTAACCTAAAACACACAGCTAAAAGCAATAAGAGGAAAACATTGGACTATTCTGAAGTGGCCTTTTATGAGCCCTGACCTGAATCCTATTCAGCATCTTTGGAAGGAGCTGAAACATGCCGTCTGGAAAAGGCTTCAAACCTGAGACAACTGAAGCAGTTTGCTCATGAAGAGTGGGCCAAATACCTGCAGAGAGGTGCTGAAGTCTCATGGACAGTTATAGGAATCGTTTGATTGCAGTGATTGCCTCAAAAGGTTGTGCAACAAAATATTAAGTAATTATATTATTATTAGTAAAAATATTATTAATCAAACTAATCCCAATAGCAGTTAGTACATGAAGAAGTGTTAATCCAAACCATTCCACTTTATAAATCGAATTTTGAGAAAACATGAAGTTGCCAAATTCTCTCTTTCCATCGATTGTTTGCATCAAACAATGAAGCATGAAGGATAAACCAAATCTCATATTTCTCCTTGGAGGTTCTTGTTCCTTCTTGAGTCTTCATGTTAAAAGTGCAAGGAGTAAAGTGCATAAGGCATGAAACATAAAACCTTCAGTCATATGTTTATTACTGAATTTGTTAATGCATGAAATTATATCTTCAAGACATGTTGGACAGTTTTCAAAAATGTAATCAAAGAAGCCTAAGGAACAAATATTAACTATGTATGCATTGCTTGTAGTTTGAATTAACCTAAAAAATTTTGCGTAAAATTGTTTGATTGCATTAAAATCCCACAAACCTTGCTGGTCCACCAGACTCACAAACATTAACCAAATGATAAAAACATAAAAGCGTTGGCTCAGAAGGTGAAAAAAAGGCTGGCACTGATTGTTGTTGCCATGAAAGAAAAGAAGTTCAGGGTTATGATTTCAGCACATGGTCTTTCTGCATTGAGTTTGCATGTTTCCACATGCATGTTCTACCTGACCTTGTGATTGATTAGTGACCTGGCCAGGATGTTCCCCTTGGACCTCTGGAAATAGGCACCATCCTTCCTGTGATCAAGCATCACATAGATGGTTAAGAAAACTCTCTTTCAGACTACCTACATGTTTCAACTTCCAACCCTCACTTTGCAATCCTACAATGTTGTTTAGTACACACACATGACCTCGCTGCCATGAAAACTGTGTCATAAACTGCGGGTGGGGGCTCACTAAAAGTAATCACTTCTAATACCTGAGCGATGTTTTCCTTTCTCTCACTTGCAGAATTTTATATCACTGTATTAAACACACCAATAGCCTATCTTCATTCAAAAGAAATAGCTTTTCAAAGATTCATAAATAGTTGTTTGAAATCTGTGTTGATCCTATCTGGCATCAGAACACAAGTGTGCATCATCTTTTGCAGCATGTTGCATCAGTGCACTTTAACACACACCAAAGCAGGCAGAGAGAAAAGTTGGGCATTGCTGCTTGTCACAAACACGCCGCATGGCCCTGGGAGTCCTTCATCCCTTGGGTTGGGGTTACCTAGACCTGATCGTCATCACACCTGATGCTTGTAACTGCTGGCACTCCCTCAGAGCCTGTTTTCCATTCTCAGACTGTAGTGTCTGACTCAGAGATGTCAGAGCCAGATGTAAATCTTGCAGGGACTCTTGAAACAAGATAATACTTTACTGAGAATATAGAGCAGTGGTTCTTAACCTTTTTTGAGGTACCGAACCCCCCAGTTGCATATGCGCATTCACCGAACCCTTCTTATTCCAACTCCCCCACCCCCGACACACAAAATACTTTGCGGTATTCTGATTTAGTAATGTAATTATATTAGCCGTGTTACCACCCCCAAACCACTAGAGGCAGTAGCAACCCCGAAAAGATGCGACTAAGGAGCAGATTTAGACTATAGAATTTGGTAAAAACTGTGAGCTTTGCTGAAGTAATTAAAGACAAAAGTTCAAATCCATGCTGAGAGTGGAGCTCCTTCAATCAGGGCTCCTCTGCAGCTCTGATTGGCTAAGCAATGAAACGTGATCCTCTGATTGGCTAAGCAATGTAACGTGATCCTCTGATTGGCTAAGCAATGTAACGTGATCCTCTGATTGGCTAAGCAATGTAATGTGATCCTCTGCAGCAAGTGATGGCAAAGCGGGGCGTCATCACGACTTTACACAAGTGTGTCTTTACCTCCGTGACAGAGGCTCCAACGAACCCCTGGGGTTTGATTGAACCCAGGTTAAGAACCACTGCTGTAGAGGAATATAATTATATTAATAGTTAAAAGTCATGTTGCTGGTTGATTCACATTAAGATATGCTTAGACTGAAAAGAAATGTACTGGGTCAATCTAACCTAGAAGTTAGAAAGGAATTCAGATCGGAGAGATGTGGAATAAACTATCAGCAAAGAAGGAAAGGTTAGGCGCTAGTGTGCAGTAATGGAGTAGACGTGTTTTGTAGAGCTCCGTGTCACTGCCTTCATTTAACATTTAATTTCTGCACCAAAGTTCTACATTTTTTTCACTGAAGGACTAGTTGGCATCTGTTTTTTTTGGCATTTTACATTATGCCGAGGAAGGACGAAGACCAGAAGTCGTCTGCTCAGGCGGGTTCCACTGTTAGCAACAAGGCTATCTTAGCCGCCGTTAATAGCCACAAAGACGATCTTTCTAAAGTCTACACACTCATGGATACTCTCAAGAAATCATTGGAAGGACGTCTGGACTCCATTGAAGCTCTGTTAACAACCCTACAGACAGAGCACAGTGAGGTCCGGCACCGTTTGGATGACATGGATGCGGCTCTAACCTCTACCGATGCCCGAGTTTCGGCCCTGGAGTCATCCTTCAGTGAGCTAGCAGGGGCTAACGGGCTACTTAAAAAAAGGTGGATGATTTGGAGGGGCGCTCGCGCAGACAAAACATCCGGATTGTTGGTGTCAAGGAAGGAGTAGAGGGTGGTCGCGCTGAAGGAGTAGAGGGTGGTCGCCCTGAAGGAGTAGAGGGTGGCCGCCCTTAAGGAGTAGAGGGTGGTCGCGCTGAAGGAGTAGAGGGTGGCCGCCCTTAAGGAGTAGAGGGTGGTCGCCCTGAAGGAGTAGAGGGTGGCCGCCCTTAAGGAGTAGAGGGTGGTCGCCCTGAAGGAGTAGAGGGTGGCCGCCCTTAAGGAGTAGAGGGTGGTCGCGCTGAAGGAGTAGAGGGTGGCCGCCCTGAAGGAGTAGAGGGTGGTCGCCCTGAAGGAGTAGAGGGTGGCCGCCCTTAAGGAGTAGAGGGTGGTCGCGCTGAAGGAGTAGAGGGTGGTCGCCCTGAAGGAGTAGAGGGTGGCCGCCCTGAAGGAGTAGAGGGTGGTCGCGCTGAAGGAGTAGAGGGTGGTGGCCCTGAAGGAGTAGAGGGTGGTGGCCCTTAAGGAGTAGAGGGTGGTCGCGCTGAAGGAGTAGAGGGTGGTCGCGCTGAAGGAGTAGAGGGTGGTCGCGCTGAAGGAGTAGAGGGTGGTGGCCCTGAAGGAGTAGAGGGTGGTGGCCCTGAAGGAGTAGAGGGTGGCCGCCCTGAAGGAGTAGAGGGTGGTCGCGCTGAAGGAGTAGAGGGTGGCCGCCCTGCAGAATTTGTCTCAAAATTTATCTCGGAGTTGCTGGGACAGGACAACTTTCCCAAGCTCGTAAAAATTGATAGGGCGCATCGTGCCCTGAGACCGAAGCCTCTTCCCAATGAACGTCCTCGGATCATCATCGCCAGAGTGCACAATGACCACGACGTGATGAATATTCTGCGGTTGAGTCGGCAGCAAGCCCCGCTGATGTACCAAGGCCAGAAAGTTTTCATATTCCCAGACTACACAGCTGTCATGAAATCTGGAATAAGCATGTGAGATCTGTCCAGGTACACGCAGAAAACGGGATAAAGGCCTGGGAAATAACAGTAAACCTTGTATGATGATTTAATGATGATTATGGTTTGTAACAGGTTTAAAGTAATAATACACATGCCAATGAAGGAATGTCTGTAATGTATGATCTGTATTTTTAATCAGTTGAATGTTATAATAATATATGTTCTGTACTCTTAATCAGTTGATTTTATTACATTATGGACATTGAGGTTTGAACAACTTGATTGTTGTGTAATAATCATTGATTATTAAAGATTAAGGATAATGAGTGAGGAAGAAACATACTGAAGTAAAATGTCGACAAAGTAAAACATTCCTGAGCGGGGGCGATGGGTGCGGCAGAATCAGAAACAGATGGTCAACGGTAAACAAGGGAAGTACAGACGATGGGGTAATGAGGAAGGAATGTGTCACGAGGGAGTTGGGGAAGTTGGGGAAGGACGGGGCTTTCCACAGACAGTGAGAAGTGGTGGGGAGGTTCTAAAGTGACGCAGCCCTGCCCCGAAGACTGCCCTACGTTGAGAGGGCTTAAAAGGTGGAGCTCAGGAGAAGAACGGGGTTCTTCGTCCCCGGCGCAGAAGAGGAGCCAACAAGAGGAAGCAGGCTAAAGACCAGCAGAGGACTACACCCCGGGACCAAGGGAAGCTCAAAGACTTCACGCCACCGAGAAGGGACGAGTTCCACCAGCCACCGACCCTGGTTCCAGATCCGACCAACTCCTCTGCCTCTACCCAACGCTCTCAACTCAGTTGCAGCCGACTTGGAAAAGAGACGGGGGTCATTTGAAGACAAAGATTCTGCACGTTATAAGGACAACGCACGGTTTTGCTCCGCTTCTCTTCAGAAAAGAGGACTTTGCTCCAGCTGGACAAAGACTCAGACCAAGGACATCTAAAGATTACAGTTGCCGAGACCAAGAACCATCGGGTATGAGTTGACCTGCTTCCCCCAAAGCCTCGCTCAGTGAACTTAGTGATACAGGTTAGGGATGAGAACAAGGATAGGATGGGATTGATCCTAGTGATTTTATCATATTTTTGCCTCTTTGATAACTTTTGGGAATTTAACCTGTTGTCATGTGCCCCTGCTAAAGCTTGCTTAATAAAATTGTATTCTAAAATTCTAATGAGAATTGTGAACAGTGAGTTTAATTGTGTCAGTCTTAATTATTGTTGGTTCTCCCAACTATGGTAAAGTTAACATACATGATTCTAGAGACAGGGTGGCTTTGTGTTTTCCTCTGGTGAGTGTTAAAATAATGACCCTGGGACTTAAATCTTAGTCACTAAACTTAATCTAGCCGTTAACAAGTGCCGTTATTTTAGGAGAGGAGCTACCGTTAACAGGAGGGGTTGTAGGGGTTATGCAGCTGTGAGGGCTACTCAGCTGATTGTTCCTCAACTGTAAAGGGTCATAACTTCTGGATCGAAGGTAGTCAGAGCTAGACGAGTCCTCTCTGACCCCAGTTTAAACAGATAATTCTCCACAAACTATCTCTAGGGTAAGACCCAAGTTTTGGGGATTTTCCGGACCTGTTGGACAGAGAACTGGGCAGTAGTGAGTCCAAAGAGTTGTGAGGAGTAGGCGGGACTTACTATTGGGTAGTAACAAACACAGCGGAGGTTTCAGCGCAGCGCCAGGCATTCAACACCGTGAGGAAAAGGCTGGTGGAGGCTGGAGCCAAGTGCTCCCTGCGTTTTCCTGCCAAGCTGCAAGTGTCTTTAAATGACACTGTGAAATCCTTCACTTCACCTACTGAAGCAGAGCGGTTTGCCAATTCATTGACTAAGTGACTTTGTTAATCATTCTATGCTAAAGTTAGTCTGCAAGTTCAATTAAGCTTTGGTGCACATTAACATTCATACAGTTTCTGGAGGTAAGCACGACTCGTTGGGTTTAGATTACCTATGTTGGGTTTTTTCTCTCTGTTATCCGGCAGCCTCCACTCTAGATTGAGGGATATGCCGCTTAGTTCTTGTTGCGGCCAGGGTGAGTTTTGGGGGTTTTGTTTTTGCTTTGTTGTTAAACTTTCTGTGTTCTGTCTTGTTTCTGTTGTCAGCTGCTTTATTTATGTTGTGATAAATGCAGGATAATAGAACTTTTAAGTCGGGTATGAGTCCTATTCATTTTGTTTCCTGGAACTGTAGAGGCCTTGGTAAAGCACTTAAAAGAGCAAAGGTGTTTTCACATTTAAAATCACTTTCATCTGATATTGTCTTTCTTCAGGAGACTCATATTCATCCAACTGAGCAGAGACGGTTGAGATCTCCATGGGTGTCACAGGTTTACCAGGCAAGTCTTTCCTCCAAGGCTAGAGGGGTTGCAATCCTTATCCGCAAGTCTATTCCATTTATTTTTAACTCCATGTCTGCTGATCCGGGGGGGGAGATATGTGCTTGTCACTGGCGAAATCAATTCCATTCCTGTTGCTCTTTTGAATATTTATGCCCCAAATTGCGACTGCCCCGAATTTTTCTGCAAGATATTTGACATTATTGCACAATTTAATAATAGGGACATGATTATAGGAGGCGACTTCAATTGTTATCTCGATCCATTGCTGGATAGGTCCTCCAGTAAGGTTGCTTCTTCTTTGAAATCAGTGTCTGTTATAAATAATCTCATTAAGTCAATAAACTTAGTGGATATTTGGAGGCTTCAGCATCCTTCCGATCGTAAATACTCTTTTTTCCCCCCCTCCCATGGTAGTTTTACCAGAATTGACCACTTTTTAATTGATTCTAAATTAATTTCACGTACAGTCAGCTCATTGTACCACTCTCTTAATCTCAGATCACGCCCCTCTTTTACTACAGATCCACTTTAATCTTTATGCTCCATCGTTTAACTGGAAGTTTATTCCCCCCATCAATTCTGATCAAGCATTTAAGGACTACATTTCTGCTAAAATCTCAGATTTCCTTCTTTTTAATGACAACGGTGATGTATCTGATTCAGTTTTGTGGGAGGCATTTAAAGTAGTGTTGAGGGGCAACATTATCTCTTATCGGTCTTCAATCAAGAGGACCAGATCACAGCGTCTTGCAGATATTCAGGCTAAATTGGCTGTTTTGGAGGACAGGTACCAGAATTCAAATGATGAAAATATACTTAGTGAAATTCTGAAGATAAAGTCTGAATATAACCACATGCTTGGGGAACAAGTCGGTAATTGCATTCGCAAACTTAAACAAAAGCATTTTGAACTTGGGGACAAGCCTGACAGTTTGCTTTCCAGACAAATAAAAGGCACACTGGCAGATCGAGCTATTCATAAAATGTCTTCTCCCTCTGGCCAACTGTTAACTGACCGTAAACTCATAAATGATGCCTTTTTTAATTATTACAGTACTTTATACACCTCCAAGAGTAGTGCAACCAGCACGGAGACTAAAGCCTTTCTAAACAATTTAAATGTACCTGTCCTGGATGATTCCGCCAGAGCCGACTTGGACTCTAGTTTTACTATTGAAGAAATCAAATCTGTGATTCGTTCATTATCTTCTGGTAAGGCTAGTGGTCCGGATGGGTTTGGAATAGATTTCTATAATGTTATTTAGATCTGGTTGCTCCTCTTCTTTTGCGTATGGTGAACTCTTCAGTAGAGGAGGGTGTGTTTCCCCAGAGTTTGTATGATGCTCATATCTGTCTTCTCCTGAAGAAGGGAAGGGATGGCTCTAACGTTGCCTCATACCGTCCTTTAAGCTTACTAAATGGTGACCAAAAAATTGTAGCCAAAGTATTAGCTACTCGTTTAAATAAACACATAGCTCATCTGATCCATCCCGACCAGACTGGCTTTATCCCCAACAGGTATTCTTTTTCCAACACTCGTCGACTCTTAAATGTTATGTACCAGACCAACCTTCCTGCCTCTGAAGTTATTTCATTAGATGCTCAGCAGGCATTCGACCAAATTGAATGGGACTATTTGTTTTTGGTTCTCCAAAAATTTGGCTTTGGCGATAAATTTATGACACCAGCAAAGACACAGACAATGCTACAATTATAATTGATCAAAATTGAGTGTGGCAGTGAATGGGATTTAAAAAAACAAATGATTTGTTTGCAGGTGAAATACAACAACTCAAATTGTCACAATATTACTCACTAAGAGGTGGATCTGTTGGCCATGATAGAGTTGCATTTGACAACTTTGGCGCTAGAGGAGAAGTGCCTATGAAGCTGCTGGCTGGTGACGTTGTGTCCTCACAGCATGTCAACATGCAGAACCAAAACTCACCACACAGCAGAAACCTGCATGGACCATGGAGCACTGGCACAACGCCTGCTCAAGGAGTGATGCTCAGGCCAGCAACCACAACGGCTGAGCACAGGAAACGGTCTCCACTGGTTGGCGACGGCCTTGGACGAAGGAGCAGCAGCACAGGAACCGTCATGCAACCAAGGCCAACAGACTGTCCATCAGGAAGATTATAAGATGACCAATAGATTAAATAAGTCTTTATTAATACCCTCGGAACCTTTCTTAATCTTAATTTTGCAATCTGGAAGTTCATTTCATAAATTATAAATTTGAGCATTCAAATGATAAAAATAAATAAATAATTATTGAGAAGAAATTGAATCAATTAAACTGGACTGGGTGTAAATGCTATTTTTATTCTAATTTTTTCTCTCAATTCTAGTTCAAAGGTTTGCTGGTTAACACCTCGTCTAAATTGTTTCTAAGATAAACTAACATATTCTGTCAAATAATGAAGGTAATGAGTTCTCCCATGACAAAATATTTCATAACACTATACACTGCTAAATATGAGACAGATATTGTTCCTTTAGGAGTGGAATAAAAATGAATGGAGAAATAAATGGATAAGTAAAGGGCTCAGATAATTAAAAGCTCAAGTGAACCTGACAAGGATAGTTATGAAGTTCCTATCCTAGAGACCAGGATTACTTTCAAGGGGGGTCAGCAGGTTAAAGGTTAGAACAAAAACTTTAGTTCTAAGAACTATGTCACAATAATGCTTTTACATTAAACAGTTGATGTTAAAAACAAAACAATTGGTAAAAACCCAACTAGATTCAGTCTTCAGTTTGGCAATACTACATAAACATCATCCCCAAAACAATGCTAAGAGATGCATAAATCAGAAATTTTCTTAGAAAAACTCATAAATTTCTTTGACTTCTGCAGTAGGTGTTTCATATGTACCCTTTCATCAACAGACAGAATGTACACTTCACTTTATTATTCTCTCTGTATTTTTATTTAAACTCATGTAGAGGACTTGAAATTTTACACTAAGGTTAAAATATGGGTTTCTGTTTGGTCATCAATTTGTTTCTGTAACTAAGACTGGATAAGAATAAGTTTATCTCTGGCATCAATCTGAGTTTGTTATATTTGTCAAACACAACACATGCCGTCAGCAATACATTATGGAAGAAGAGATGTTTCATATTCTGACCAGGACACCAGATTCAGCCTTAGTATGACAGAGTAAAGACAGGACCAAGGTTTGATTGGATGCTTTGTCTAATCAAAAGCACTAATTGTTTCTGCTTTCAGATCTGTCTTTTCAGAAGCTGTAAATCTGTCCTATTCTAGCTGCCTTCTCCTGATGGAAGACACCTAAATATCTCCAGAACAGGAGGAGTGAAACCTGGAGAGACGGTATGATGAAACACAAGGTGAAAATATGGCTACTGCTAATTCTTGATTAAGGTCATCAGAACTGCAGGTAACTGGAACGGATCTCTACTGATATTTGGTCATTAAAACTCAATATAACAGCTTTCAGCTGAAATTATACTATTGGACCAAACAAACATTTTGGGGTCATTCCTGAAATACAGTGTATATTTAATATTATATACCTAGCCATTACATAAGAACTGTATGGTAGATCTGACTCAAATAGTGTGAATAGTTAAGCTTCACAGCACTGGATTGAACTAAAGGTTATCCAGCATATCTGACCAAACAATGCCTCTACATTCACACGAACAGAATTAGATGTTGCTAAATCTATTTTTGAGTGTAGATGAAAGTCTTCCAGAGGATAAGGGGGTTTCAGATTCTATTGCTGTTCACTTTTGCTTTTTTCCTTGTTCTTTCTCTTGCATGAAAACCCTGGTCAATAAATTTATATAATCCTAAATATAACTCAATCCCATTTAATGTATATTCCCATCAGAACTATGTTTCAGGAACTGCAATCAGGTAGAGCAGATTGCCCAGGAGAATGGCTGAATCTGAGTACTGGCTGAGTGAGCTAAAGCAACAATATCTTTTGAGTTGAGAATTGATAATTCATAATTGTTACATCCATCATGAAATGTTCTTTAAGGTTGTGATTGTTACTGTGACGTTGATTTGGAAGTTATTTTATTGAAGTGTTTATTTTTTGTTATTTTGCGTCTCGGGTGGAGTCGTGGTTCCTGGACAACCATGTGGACTGTTAACAAGTGGACTGTGATAACTGGGGGAACTGACACCATTAGGATGCAAAGGTGATGTCATTATTATGTATCTACATGGATAATTTGATTCTGTTGTGACATGTTCAGAACGGCCACATTGGATATTGTGTGAAATGTTCTTCTTTTCTTTTTTTTAAATCAAATTCCTTTATTGTATTGTCACAGGTTTTGTTCAATTCTGATTTACAATGTCCTTTCACTGAGCGATATTGGGAAGGCTAGCTTGTTTGGGCGTTATTTGTCTGTAAATTATTTGCCTGTGAATTCCTTGCATAAGTACGTATAGACTGAAGTGGCTGTGTAGCGGAGGATATGTAGAGGATGGTAATAATATGACATGGACAATGTTAAATGAAAAGTATACGGAAGATCCTCATGTGCAGGTCACATGTGAATTATTAATGGGACTTAAGAATCCAATAATGGACGTATCAAGGATTTCTCCATACAAGTAATGAAGACCTTTTAATTGGAACATGTTGTACTATAAGATACTGCTCAGTATTTTCTGTCTTCTCAGGACGACCTAGAGAGACTGGCAGTTCAGGGACCCTTTATGTGTTGGACTCAGAGACTCATGGACATGGAGAATGTGTTAGGGGCCCTGAACCTGGACAGTGAGAAGGCAAAGTAATAAAATCAAAGGAACATCAACCCCGAACAACAATTTGCTTCTGCGACCCGAGGACAGGAACTTTGCTAAACAACGCTACACTGAATTACTGCTGAGAACTCATTTAGTGTTATAATTCAAACCTTACTTCTACTTTGTTCAAACCGTGCTGATATGTCCTATGATGATGTTTGGGTAAAAATCATTGCGGGTACCATGGTCATCAGTTTCACTGGTGCCTGAGGGTGGTTGCCTAGGGGGCCATAGGATAATTTTTTCCCTCTAATAAAAGATTGACAGAGAGGGTTTTTGATCCTATACCAATGGAACTTATGACCATGGGAGAGCAATGCACTCCAAATTAACTAGAAAATAAGTTTACTTATTTTAGGGGGGATATGTAGAGGAATATAATTATATTAATAATCAAAAGTCATGTTGTTGGTTGATTCACATTAAGATATGCTTTGACTGAAAAGAAATGTACTGTGTCAAATGTACTGGGTCAATTTAACCTAGAAGTCAGAAAGGAATTCAGATCGGAGAGATGTGGAATAAACAATCACATCACCAAAGAGGGAAAGGTTAAGTTGTTGTGCAGGAAACCCTGGCAAACATCCTTTCCTGCTTGCGTGCGAGAACGTCAGCCAGAAATGGGAAATACTCTTTGTTTGGACAGATAAGGAACCAACAACTTGACTAATAGTTCTTCTGATGGAGCAGATTTAATTTCCAGGAGGTCAACCCCTAATTCTCGGAACTTCCAGCACACATCCAGTGTAAGACGGAGCCAGAATTGCTATGCAAGCGAGGTTTTGTAACGCCATTGGTCAAAGCTTTCCAATACACAACAGTAGGGCAGGAATGGAAAAAAATGCTGATGTCAGAAGTAAGAGACAAGACATTTTGGATTTCTGAGATGATGAAAATGTGATGTGTGAATGCGCAGATGTGCATTAAATGTCTTCCTGTTTAACTATGAGCAGAGAGAATGGTGTTTGTGTATCATTTCTTATTTATGTATTCCATGAGGTTAGCACCTTTAAATTCCTCAATAAGACCAACTAAACAAAGATGAATGAATGCACTTACAGTAAAAAGAATTTCTCTGGATAAACATTTTATTACCCCTGTGTTTAAGGGGGCGCATTATACAAAATTCACATTTTGCAGGTTTTTGTACTTCCAGTAAGGTTTCTACTGATTCTAACAACAATCTACCGGCTTAAAAAATCCTGTTCATGTTTATAAAAAGTATAGAAAAAAGTATATAAAATGTAGTTTGCTTGTGATCTAATTAGTCACTGAATAAAAATTCCTAAGTGTTACCATCGCCAAAAACCGTTCAAAAAAAAAAGTTCATGTATTTTGGTGTATAGAAAACAAGCCATTTCAAAACCTGTGGAATGCAACGTTACAAATCAACAGGCATTGCCCCTCAACTAGCAACCCCAGCAAAGTCAAGCCTATCACCAAGCAACTCAAGCCCAGATGATTTTCCCACTAACTGCGCTGTGCAATGCCCCCTAGAAAAGATGCTATCCAAAAACCACTTGCTTCTCTTGTTGGTCGTGCAGGAGGCTCTACTTCTGCTTTTCAAAGATGTACAATTGTATAATTGCATTTGTGTTTGCAGCCAATTTCATGTGTGGGTGTAAACATTGAGTTGGATGGTGTGACCAGCAGCAACTTATTTAGATTTAAAGTGACAAGAGGCTCTAAAACAGCTCATTCTAAAAAGAGCTCAAAATAGGCATAACTGAACCAACTAAAGTCTCATATTGTAAGAATAATTTTGTGCAAAACATGTAATGAACATGTTTCCATCGTCGATAGACCTATCCTTTTCGAGGAAGCACAATAGGTCACCTTTAATGACTGGAAACTCCAATTTTTACTGAAATAAACCGAAACTGACAAAAATAGTAATACATCAAATTTTATTTAAAATGTATCAATCAATCAATATAATTTTATTTGTATAGTACATTTCAGCAGCAAGGCATTTCAAGGTGCTTTCAATGAAAATTAGACATTGCTTTTGAATTGTGGTTAAAAAAAAAAAACAGGCCTGAGGGAAACTCATCGCTGATTAACATAGCGGGCTTTATAGGCTATTCACATACTTTTGTTTTGGTTTTGATCAATAAGTTGCAAGTTTTAAGAAAATACATGAATCATTAACATCTCCAACAGATCACTCAATACAAGCAGTAACAGGTGTTAGAAAAAAAAGATACTTTGGTGATGATAACATCCACCACAAAGATACCAGTGAAAGGAAAATAACACCAGGACTACTTATTGGAGGAATTCATATCTGCATTAATATTTTTCAGGTTGGGTTGGAGAGCTTGAATAGTTTTTAGATCACTAATATTGTAAATAGTGTGCCTTCGGTTTGCCTGGCCTGATGCTGCACTGCTGCGGCTGTGCTGAGTATGATGTGATGGTGACGAGGCAGTGTGCCCCACATTTGGTCCGCTTCATGCTAACTAACTGTATTTAGTAACATAGTAACACAAAAAGGTCTGAATGCTAATTTATCCCTGTTAGTGTCAGCCTCATTAATAATTTGAGATAAGCCCAACAATCTGTGGTGGTATTGTTCTGGCAAAGCAAATTGCCCCTTCGGGACATTAAAGTTTATCTCATCTAATCAAGTAGCTGTAACACATAAAATAACAACAATTATTACATAATTAATGATATATTTTAAAATGTTTTATTTTATGAAATTTTTTTTCTGCAAGAATATACTGTGATTGTGAATTGCAATGTTTGGACAAATATTAATTTTACTTAATACAGGTGATTCTACTTGTTTGTGAATTTCATTTATAAAAACTCTATTAGGCATAAAATGAGTTAAAAATGTAAATATTCAGAAATGGATATTTTTAATGGCTCTTAGGGGTAAAATGATCCTGGACATTCGATTCCCTTCTAAGAGCCATAAGTCCCATCATCAATACTGGGATTATTACAAAGTAATGTAAATGAATATCCTTTGTTAACACCCCCAGGTTTTTCAGCAGGTTTGGGACAGTTCTTGGGGAGAAACTTTAAATTTCCACACAGCAAATTCAAAAGTGTTAAATGTTTTGGTGTTAGTAGACTTTGTGCAAAAGCAGAGTTAATTTTACTCTAATAGAGTCACATTCTGTTCATGTAACTCTGGGGTGTATATTATTAGTAGTTAAAATCCAGTGTTAAAACAAAGTGTTTCCGTATCAAATCTAGAGCTGTTAAAATAGAATCAATAACTCTTTACTTCTGAACTCTGAACTCCACCAGCGGCTCTAACACTGAAGGAGTTAATTCACTGACTCCGCCCAGAATCACAGATTCCCACCAAAGCGACAGAAGCCAAGTCATTTCAGGACTATTTACTTTCCACATGTCTGAGTTATTTACTGCACTTGGTAAGTCATTTTTTTCTGTGATGGTTTATAACTATTATTTTGAGTTGAGCTCAACCTGTATGCCTATATGTTCGCCACACGGCTCGGTGTTAGCATATTTAGCTTAGCATGCCGAATGTTAGCAGAGTATAAATGTTGGATAAAATCAAGCCGGTGAACATTTAATCAAATTATTGGTTAACTTGAACAGATCTTTTTTATGTTGAGAGCATTATTCCCGTTGTTGTGTCTTCTTATATACGTTTTGCAGCATGTTTTAATCCTTTTATTGCCTTTTTGTATATATTAGAACCAGTCTGGTTGAGGATGAATCACCAGTCGTCAGCCTAACCTCTCCCTCCTGATCCCTCCATGGATTCTTGGAAGATTCAAGCTCCAAAAATGATTATAAGTGTTAATATCTCTGAAACGCTACATTTCTGTAATGGAGGCTTGTTGGTAGAGTTGTAGTAAAATGTATTCCTTCGTTCCATTCCTCATTGTTATGTTTTTTGTTCGTTATGATCCAGAGACCAACACTGACTGTCCTACTCAGAGACTGAAGACTGTCTGATGCAGTAGAGGAGCATGTTGGTGTCTCTGACCAAACGTCATGAACAGAACAACAACCTGAAGACAATCTGTTAGTGAGTGGACATCTCTCTGGTGGAGTCAGAGAGGAACTGTCTCTTATCAACAGAAACAGAAACTGGATAAGAAATGATGGATCTGAATATCAAGTTGGTCTGTTATGTACTGTACATATCTGGTAATCTACCTGTTAAAAGAAAATGTACTCTATCATATTACATGAACTGCATGCATTGATACAGGCTTTACTTTCTCCACCTTGTACTTTGAACAATTTCATGCATATTGTATTGAAGAAAAATGTATTAAGCATACTGCATTTTGTATTGCACAACTGATATGTTAACCTTTTAAAAAGCAATATGTGAATATTGAAATATGAAATATGAAAGCGACATGTGAAATATGCACATTTTTTCATGTTGTAATGTTTTGTAATTATAGTGCACGTTTTGAAATAAATGCATTTGAGAAAAGTATTGCCTCTTTATTACATGTTTATTTTTCAAAGAATTTTTAAAAGTTCAAAACAATAAAGTACCATTTAACATTAATTACAAATAACTCTTAAGAAGTTAAAGAAGTACTCTGTGAGAGTTAATATTAAGATCTAACACTAACTTAGTGTTAGTAAGTGTTAAATGTCAACAGATTTGATATCTGACACTTTATAAGAGTTAAGGTACCAACTCTCCAAAAAGAGTTCAATTAACACTTTCTGCTGTGGACCCATATAGACACTTTAAAAGTGTTGAAATCAAATCTGACAGAGTTAATCTGGGCCTCCTGGATTTGCTGTGCACAATTATTTGTAGTTTGATCAGTAAAGATATATCAGTCTTGCACAGCAGAAACAGACTTAAAGCTACTGCAAGAGTAAAATTTTGTGTGCAGCTAAATACAAAGGATAAGAGCCAACTAGAAATTCAAGAAAAAGAACTTAGAAAAAGTTTAGTTTTTCAGGAAGCGAGTCAAAACACAAAGAATACTGTCAACAAATACTAAAATCCCAAGACATTAAAACATCAAATATTTTTATTGTCAAATCAGTCTATGACCTAAAAGAAAACACAACACAACTAATGACAGTCAACCAGGATTAGTTTGGCTACAAATCATTTTAATGACTAAAAAATATGACAGTTAAATAGGATTTAATTGACTCTCCTGTTACTAAACATGAGTTAGACAAAACCTTTGTGACAATAATTCATTTACTATTTTTTGAAGTATGATCAATCTGAGTGACGAGGTTGTTATAGTTTCAGCAGCAGATGTCACTAATGAGGAATGAATGAACCACAGACTAATGAACCTTTGGGCAGAGCAAAGGGTAAATGAAGCCTTCATTTGCTCATCACAACCTGAGACTCAGCAGCTTTAGATGTTTCAACACCAGCACAATGGAGTGAGAGTCTGGTAGTAGGACAGTAATTCTGTCCTACTAATCACATCATTGGTTCTGGTCACTGAGGTTTTCAAGCATTTGATAAAATGTCCATAGCCACATCATTTCAATAGAGTTGAGGTTCAGACATTTGACTGTCAATGTCAAAATCAGTGTCAGCCTATGAAGCCCAAAACTATGTTGAATGAGCAATAAATAATAATCCTAAAATACATTTGGCTGCAGAACAAACTGAAACCCAATATGTTCTTTAGCCAAATGTATTTGGCACAGCAACAACGTTCAAATGCCACAGCTGAGAGCACAGCTCTATACACTGATGGTACCGGGCAAAAAGGACTCTCTGAAATTAACCGTACATGTCTGTTTTAAATGACAAATATCCCACAGTTAGAGACGATCAATTCCAGCTCTTTTTAAAAAGTTTAAAGAAAAAAAAACCCATTACATTTGAACATTTACAAGTGTAAAAAAAATCCTCCCCTCCACCTCCCTCTGGCAATTCTGGTGTAAAATGTCACATTGTGGATTCCTTTTACAACAACTGTATGTAACCTTCTTCTTCTGCTGGTTCAACTAACATGTGAGGAGTGCAAATTGTGAGCAGTCCTTTCAAATATAACATACTGGCCTGAGACTTCAGTTTTTCTATGATATTCTTGACCTTTCAGCGGCACACAGAGACCTTTTGTAACTGTACAGCCTCTCTGCACAGTATAAGAGCTGGAAGAAGTGAAAACATCACAGGACATTGAATCACAAATAGTCCTTAGAGACTGTTCTGTTTTTTTAAATCACAAAGCCTGTAGAGTGTGTTCAGTATCAAGGAGATCGTCTGTCATTATGAGCAATCAGTTATATATAATTGAATTTAATTGTTGGTAAACTTTGTGGAAAAAATGCCTTTATATATATTACTGGAACAATTCAGTTGAATTCACATTCAAAAATACTTTATTGATCATAAAGGGAAATTAACTAATTTTGTAATTCATGTTTACTCAGTATTATTCCAAGAGTTACTACAGATGGTGATGGCTGTGGGCAGGAAAACACAGAAATGTTGGTACTGCTCTGGAAACTTCAGTCAAAAAATTCACCAGTGTGGCCTGTGAATGCCTGGCTGGTCATGTTGAAGCAGCTTTTGGCCAACTAAGTGACACATATGAACCACCCACACAGAAGGTTTGGGTCTAATGCAAATGTGTGCATTCTCTGTAGGACATGCTGTCTAAACCCATTGGTTCTGTCCTGCTTTGTGGGAGCTTAGCTCGACATATAACCTACCTAGCAGCTGGTGGTACATCTGTTGCACTTAGTTACATCACATTTTGTATGTTTGTCAGAAAAGCAGCACTGAGCATTGCTTTTACAGTTTAAACAAGTGTATAGCTTTCAGTGAAAATGTTTTGTTTGGAACATTTAGTCTAATCCACTGGACTGAACAGCACATGCATTAATAAAATACATGTTTACATTTATAAGATTATCATTTATGCATTTAATAATACTCTGATCCACAGCAACACCTTCCTGATTGGAAAAAACAAACTGCCAAACTATCATGTGTTTGTAAAGTGAAATGAAAAACTGACTGAATAACCAAAAAGGAACACAAACCATGAATGAATGAATGGCTTTACTTTAGGCTGACTTTTTTGAACATTTTGTAACTTTGCACTTGACATTCTTGAGTTGTCAGCAAAGTAAGCAAAGTGTCCCAAAACAAAGTGATAAAACATCGACTGGGAACAGAATGACTGGTTTCCCTCCTCCTCCCCCTTCTTATCTACCCCCCTCCCTCCTTCTTCCACCGTCCCACATCTTTCCCCCCTCCCTCTTTGCTCCTACACTCACTCACAAGATCAGAGTTTCCCAGGAAGTCAATACTAAAGAGAGTCACGCTGCACCTGAGCCGCCTGAAGATGCTGGTGGAGGATCCGGGTCAGAGAGGAAGACGGACGGACTCCTCCTCCTCCCAGCAGGATAGTATGGATCAACAGGTTCGCCTCAGCACAACTCTCCTTAGCGCTAACATAGCAGACTGAAGAACTTTCAGCCTCCGAGTCACTTAAACTGGCTCTTTTAAATACCAGATCTCTCTGTTCTAAAGCTCTATTAATTAATGATTTCATCACTGAGCATAATATTGATGTTTTATTTCTGACAGAAACATGGCTGAATAACAATAATGAAGCAATCGTACTAATTGAATCAGCGCCTCCTACGTACAATTTTTTAAGTGAGAATAGAAAACACAAAAAAGGAGGAGGCGTGGCTTCAATATTTAAGAATACCACAAACTGTAGTAAAATCTCTCTGGGTAATTTTATGTCTTTTGAATATCTTGGAATCGAGGTAAAAGGCCACAAACGAACTTTGACACTAACTCTATACAAAACACCAACATATGTGGAAAATTTCTTTATGGACTTGAATGAACTTCTATCTCTCATATGCATTGATTATGATTGTTTAATAATTGTCGGCAGTGGTGGAGAAAGTACTCAAAAAATGTACTTAAGTAAAAGTACAAATACACAGACAAAAATGTACTCAAGTAAAAGTCAAAGTACCACATTAACATTTTACTTAAGTAAAAGTAAAAAAGTCCTGGTTTTTGAAAATACTTAAGTATTAAAAGTAAAAGTACTTGCTGAATGCATTGCCTAATCACTAATATCATTAAGTGTACCGATCATATGATCATATGTCACAGATAAAGCATGTTTTTATTGAGTTTACTCTGTAACATTAGACTAAGATATGTGATTCTGTGCATCATAATTTCAGGGATGGAAACATCTGGTCTCCTGTCCTAACATAACATGAACTTCACTTTTTTTGCCACACATTTATTTTGAAAGAAATCCAACTGGCAGAGGAGGACATGGAACCAAGGAGCCTCGTAGCAGAGTTGTAGTCTGGACCACCGAACCCAAGACCAAATCAAAACCAGCACCCCATGCTACATGACAATAACATTTAGTGCACCTATCAAAACTGCTTCTCAAATTGATCTGAAAGATTCACTTTCCCATAAAAACACCTAGATATTAAATACTTAGAGCTGAAATAAATTTAACCAGTATCAATTCAAACTCTTTTTCATTCTGTTTTGCTTTCATCTCTGTGCCACAATACACAGAGGTCTCCTGCCATCCCTAAAGAAATAACACCCTGGGCGGTTGCCCATATTGCCAATGTCAGAAATAATAATTGTCTGCACCATTAAACAGCAATTAACAACGCTCAACTATGAACACTGTCCAAGGCCCAATAAGCAACAAGTAACCAAGCAGGAGGAGCACCGTGACTGTTCTCATCCTCCCTCCTGCTGCAATGTCTTCCACCATGACAGGTGACGAAAACAAAGAGCAATGAGCATGCTCTGCGTTCCTACGTTCTTGTTTTATTTATTCACCAATTAAATATAAAGATATTTTAATGAAATAAAATAGCTACTGCAGTGTATGCAGAGCATTACAAGAACAAAGAACGGCTCTCAGTGAGGCTTCAGCACTATAGGACTTAGTCAAGATCCGTCCAGAAGAATCGGATCGTCCATGAATGCCATATTACAATATTGCACTTTGGTCACAGCGTTGTCCCATATCTGCGACATGTCAGTCATCGCAGATGCAACATGTGTCTCAGTCAATACAGCTAACTTTGCTAGCATCACGTCCACAGATCTTATCTTTCTTTAAGCTTTCCTTCCAAGTGACGTTAAAAATTGGACAAAGTCCCCACCGTCTGAAAGCGAAACGCTGCTGATTTTACATGTCGCCATATCTTATGATTTATGCAGCGCTTCTGTACTATTATATTACTGACGCTTAGAGGAAACCACTGCGCATGTATTGGAGCTCCGCAGCGAGTAAAGGTGGAGGCGATGGGTGACAACAGACACTAAGTCACGTTATTGCTCGGATTTTACGGC
The DNA here is from genome assembly GCF_904066995.2 of Poecilia reticulata. Lineage (NCBI taxonomy): Eukaryota > Metazoa > Chordata > Actinopteri > Cyprinodontiformes > Poeciliidae > Poecilia > Poecilia reticulata. Next base: position 4,254 of record NW_027675167.1, on the reverse strand, counting down.
GCCACCTTAAATCCCTGAACTTCACATTTTAACGGAAAAAAAAACACAATGCGACTTGGATGTAACGAGTAACGCGACAGTTTTGTAGAAATGTAGTGAAGTAGAAAGTACAGATACTTACTGTAAAATGTAGTGGAGTAAAAGTAGAAAGTATCCATTATTAAATCTACTTAAGTAAAGTACAGATACACGAAAATTGTACTTAAGTACAGTAACGACGTACTTGTACTTCGTTACTTCCCACCACTGATTGTCGGTGATTTCAACATTCATGTTGACAACCCCCAAGACCGAGGGGCTAAAAAGCTCTTTAATATATTAGAGAGTTTTGGTTTAACACAACAAACAAGCAACACACACTCAGGGACACACACTGGACCTGGTTATCAGTCAGGGTGTGAATATTTCCAATGTCTCTGTAACTGATATTGCCCTGTCAGATCATTTTGCTGTTTTCTTTGACAGTTTTTTATCTGTTAACAAACTTGGACAAAAAGCTACTATCACAAAACGTACTTTCACAGAAAACACAGCAGAAACACTTAATCAAATCTACTCTTCTTCCTCACTCTTAAGTTATAGTGACGTAGATAAGTTGGTGGATGATTTTCAGTGCAAACTTTCAGATATCATTGATTACATTGCCCCCATTAAAGTAAAGGTTGTGACTGGTAGGAAGAAATCTCCATGGAGAAATGCACAAACAGTTCAATCTGCAAGACAACTCTGCCGTAGGGCCAAACGGAAATGGCGTAAAACTCAACTTTACGTTTAATATAAAATCTATAAAGAAAGACTACGTAACTATCATTCAACACTAAAACATGCATGAGAGGCTTTCTTTGCAGATGTCATAAACAAAAACATTAACAATACTTGAGCTTTATTTGCTACTGTTGACAGTGTCGAGGAATCTGGTATGGGTGTGAGATCTGTCCAGGTATACGCAGAAAAATGGAATAAAGGCCTGGGAAATAACAGTATAACCCTGATTAATGATTAAAAGATGATTATAAATGTTAAGTGATTATAAGATGATGATACTCATGCCAATGAAGCAATGTGTAATAATATACAGGCCAGTGAAGAAATGTTTGTAATGAATGATCAAAACATGTATTCTGTACCTTTAATCAAGTGAATATTATAATGATGTATGCTCTGTATTCTTAAATCCATTGATTCTACTACATTATGAAAGGCTAAAGGTTGTACTTTTGAGTTAACCAACAAATAACATGTATTATTAAAGATCATAAGAGTACTTTTCACTAAGCAGAAGGCTAGGGACAGAAGGGTGAGTCATCTAAATGGGGAAGGAAAACAAGGGTGCGGCAGAATTGGAAACAGATGGTCAACGGAAAAAACGGGAACTGCCCCGATGAAGCGAGAGGCAGGGATGAGTCATTGGAAAACTTGAGAAAGAGCCCGGTACTTTCCACAGGCAGCCCTGCCCTTCATGACATCAGGTAATGACATAATGCGATGGGCAGGTTCCATGGAAACACAAGTGCATAAATACCGATGCACGAGTCAGAACGAGCGTTCTTCGTCGGCAGCGCAGAAGCGGAATCATCAGAGGGAGCTGACTAAAGACCAGCGGAGGATTACACCGAGGGACCAAGGGAAACTTATTCCACGACTTCACGCTGCTTAGAAGGGACGAGTTCCACCAGCCAACACCCCTGGCTCCAGATCCGACCGAATCCTCTGCCTCTACCCAACGCTCTCAACCCCGGTGCGGCTGACTTGGAGAAGAGACGGAGGTCCTACAAAGACAAGGAGTCTGCATGTTCAATGGAAAGCGTGAGCCTTCTCTCCGCTTCTCTTCAGTAAAGAGGACTTTGCTCCGGCTGGACAAAGACTCTGACCAAGGACACCGAAAGATTACAGCTGCTGAGAGCAATGACCATCGGGTATGAGTTAACCAGCTTCTCCCAAAGCCTCGCTCAGTGAATTTAGTGAAACAGGTTAGGAATGAGAATAAGGAAAGGAGGTGATTAATCCTAGTTGATTTCATTATATTTTTGCTTCTTTTATAACTCTTGGAAATTAATTTGTTGTTATATGCCCCTGCTAAAGCTTGCTTAATAAAATTATAATTCTAAAGATTCTAATGAGAATTGTGAACAGTGAGTTTAATTGTGTCAGTCTCGATTATTGTTGGTTCTCCTAAATATAGTAAAACAATATACATGATGCTAGAGACAGGGTGGCTTTGTGTTTTCCTCTGGTGAGTGTTAAAATAATGACCTTGGGACTTAACTCTAAGTCACTAAATTTAATCTAGCCGTTAACAAGTGCCGTTATTTTAGGAAAGGAGCTACCGTTAACAGGAGTGGTTGTAGGGGTTATGTCGTTGTGAGGGCTACTCAGCGGATTGCCCCTCAACTGTAAAAGGTCATAACTTCTGGATTGAAGGTAGTCAGAGCTAGACGAGTCCTTTCCGACCCCAGTTTAAACAGATAATTCTCCACAAACTATCGCTAAGGTAAGACCCGAGTTTCTGGGGGTTTTCCGGACCTGTTAGACAGAGAACTGGGCAGTAGTGAGTCCTAAGAGTTGTGAGGAGTGGGCGGGACTTACTATTGGTAGTAACAGACATGGCGTCCCTGGGTGGGCCCCACCCTAATGAGTAGGAGGGCCTTACTTTGACCAAGTCAGTAAAAACAGACGAGAGGGTCTGAATAGCTCACTTGGGAGACCAGCTCTTAGGGAATAGAGTTGGGAGCGACTGATGAGGCTTATCAGTCGCGACCCTTGCAGTAACTGTACAGCGTGCAGGCGAGGGAAAAGCTTCAGCTGAGGATGAACGATCGCATCCAGAAGGGAAGCCAGTAGCCAACCTAGCCTAGACCCATCCCTGCTCTAAGGTACCCTGAGAGGCTTTGGGGGATAGGCGACTCGGAGACAAAGACAACCATGGATGCTGCAACTGAAGCAGCAGGGCTCACACCAACGTCGAACATGGAGCTGGATACCAGCCCCGACAGAACCGAGAGGGAAGAACGACTTCGCCTCTCCCAAAGTGGGTTACGGCAACTTCCAGTGAGGCTGATACTGCTGGGCGACGGGTACAACACCTGGACGACACCAAATCAGCAGATGCTCTGCGAGGCCCATCTTGCTGGAAACCCAAATGGATCACGAATCCTGATGGAAGTGACATTGGAGAATCAACAGATCTACTTATGCCCAAGCTCAAACACAACCACCGGCTGATGATCGCCCGGTGCCCGGTGAAAATCGTCAAGAGGACGGAAGTTCAAGAATGGCTGGAGTGGTTCGCCGGCCTCCTGGAAGAGTGGCCTGACGGCCAACTACGGATGATGGATAGCCCGTCTGAGAGGTACGACGGCATAGTAAAGCTGGTGCATTGGCTGCCGGTGTGGATGGGATCCTGGTGAACCATTTGGCCCGACAAACGTCCCGCCACCCCGAGTACACGGACGTCCTGCAGAAGATCGGACTATACAAGAAAAAGAGAGAAGAGTACCAAGCACGGGACCGTGTGGACTCGGAGGTGGCTGAACCTCCGTCACGGCAGGATAGCCGAAACCCGTCCCCTCAACCGGGACTCCCCTAGTAGATCTGACAGGGGACGGTGATGGAGAGATCCAGGGTGAACTCCCTGGGCCGTCGGGTAAGGGAGAGCCGAGCGGAACACCGGCTTGGGAGCACGAGATAGAGCAGTGGGATAAAATGATAAAGGAATGGTCCTCTGGAGTGAACCAAAAAACAAGCCCTGCCGCAGGCCCACAGCACGGAGAGAAAGGCACCAGCTTCACCGCCGCACCATCAGGAGACAGCTCGGACGACGAGGAGAGCGACGCGGACAAGGGCAAAAGAGGGACTTATAGCCCCAAGAAAAAGACTCAGAAATCAAACACCCGGAAAAGGTCCCGAGAACTGCCCCCGCTGCCAAAAAAAGCACTCAACATCAGAATGCAGACTGGGCTCAAGGTGTATCAACTCGTCGGAGAACCTTGGGAAATCGAAGGTGATGGGCTGATCGTATTCACAGATGAGAGATACAAGGTCCACAACCGAAAGCTCAGGTCAGAACTTAAACTCCAGGCTGGGGACGATTACCAGAAGGATCTACACCGGCTGAGAACTACGGGCAGCAAAATGACGGATGGGGAAGTGGTCACATTGAATGGCTACAACCTGACCTATGGGAGATTATCCTGGTCCCTATCGACGCTTACAAGAAGGGAAATAACCTCGAAGATTATCGGAAAAAGATGTGGA